>NW_024573617.1:0-7731 GCF_018153835.1 Drosophila eugracilis
AAAACATAAACGCTAAAATGTTAAAACAGCAAATATAAAACATAAAGACATAAAAACACAAAACATAAAATATAAAATCATTAAACATAAATGAGAACATTTAAAATATAAAACTATAAAAACATAAAATATAAATGATAAAACACAAAACACAAACATAAAAAATCATAAAACACAAACATAAACATAAACCACAAAATACAAAACATAAAACACAAACTACAAAAATATAAAACAAAAAACATAAAATATAAAATGATAAAAAAACACAAAACACACATAAACATAAAAACTATAAAACATAAAACATAAAAATCATAAATTTCATAAAATATTAAAAATATTAAAACACAAAACATTAAAACACAAAATATAAAATAGATAAAATATATAAAACATAAAACATAAACACAAAAATATATAAAACATAGCAAAACATAAATGATAAACATAAAACATAAAATATTAAAAAGATAAACATAAACATTAAATACAAAACAAAATCTATAAATTCATAAAACATAAAATCACAAACATAAAACATAAATTTAGACAATTCCTCAAACTTTTAAATGTACGGCCCAAACACAACGCTTTTATGAGAATCGAGGAGGAGGACACCTGTACCATCAAAAAGTTCATGGTCACAAAATTATGAGAATCGAGGAGAACAGCGCTGCACTATCAAAAAATAAGATTGCAAGCGCTGGATGAACTTTGGAGCGTGGTAAGCGACTATGGGCGTTGAGTGGAGTGGCATAGCTTTTACACTGTGCGAAATATCTTTGAATTTTGCAAGTTAAACCGATTGTTCCTATGAGAGCTATAGGATATAAACGTCTGATAAGGTTGATTTTCAAACTTTATCTGGCGTACACATGTCAGAGGACTGACTGTGAAAGTTTTAAGTCGCTAGCTTTTAAATTGAGCTCGAAAATTGAAACAGACGGACAAGGACAAACAAATCTCTAACCAAAATTATAATAGCTCTGCAAGGGTATATATAAATGCATGGCCAATACACAACGCTTTATGAGAATGAGGAGGAGAGCACCTGTACCATCAAAAAAGTTCATGGTCACAAATTATGAGAATCGAGGAGGACATATGCGCTGCAATCATCAAAAATAAGATTTCAAGCGCTGGACGAACTTTTAGTGTGGTAAGCGACGACTATGGGAGTGGAAAGTGGGGACTTGGCAAAGCTTTTACACTGCTGGAGCTATAGAGACAGACGACGTGTCGACAAAATTCTGGATTCGCGGCAAGCAACTGTGAAAATCGAAGTCGTAGCTTAAATTAATGAAAACGCGATGAAACAAGACAGACAAACAAACTTCGACCGCACCATAATTAATAGACCTCCGTACGACATTGCTAAAAATTGATAATAGCATAAAAAATTGCAAACTGATAAAAATGATAAAACATAAACAAAATCTCTAAACAAAAACATAAAAACTATAAACATAAACATAAAACATAAAAACATAAACATAAAACATAAAAACATAAAAACATAAAACAATAAAAACATAAAACATAAACATAAAAATCGATAAAAAAACATAAAAACATAAATATTAAACATAAAAACATAAAAACATAAAACATAAAAATCATAAACATAAAATATAAAACATAAAATATAAAACATAAAACATAAATATAAAAACATAAACATAAAAACATAAAAACATAAAACATAAAACATAAAACATAAACATAAAAACATAAAATATAAAACATAAAAACATAAAAACATAAAAACATAAAAATAAAAACATAAAAACATAAAAAATAAAAAAATAATAAAACATAAAATCATAAAATATAAAACATAAACATAAAATGATAAAACATAAACCATAAAAACATAAAAACATAAACATAAAAACATAAACATAAAAATAAAAACATAAAAACATAAAACATAAAACATAAAAACATAAAATAAAAACATAAAAATATAAAACAATAAAACATAAAAACATAAAAACATAAAACATAAACATAAAAACATAAAACATAAAAACATAAAAACATAAAACATAAAATGATAAAATCATAAACATAAAACATAAAAATATTAAAAACATAAAAACATGCATAAAATTCATAAAAACATAAAAACATTAAAAACATAAAACATAAAATATAAAACATAAACAACATAAAAACATAAAACATAAAAACATAAAAACATAAAAACAAAAACATAAAAACATAAAAATACAAAAATTGATAAAAATATAAAAACATAAAAACATAAAAACATAAAAACATAAAAACATAAAACATAAAACATAAAACATAAAAACATAAACATAAAAATATAAAAACATAAAACATAAAAACATAAAACATAAACATAAAAACATAAAACATAAACACATAAAACATAAAACATAAAAACATAAAAAACAAAACATAAAACATAAAAATTCATAAAACATAAAAATTGATAAAACATAAAACATAAAACATAAAAACATAAAAACATAAAAATATAAAACATAAAAATATAAACATAAAAACATAAAACATAAAAACATAAAATCATAAAACATAAAACATAAAACATAAAAAACATAAAACATAAAACATAAAAATATAAAAACATAAAAACATAAAAACATAAAACATAAAACATAAAACATAAAAACATAAAAATCATAAAACATAAATAAAAACATAAACATAAAACATAAAAACATAAAAACATAAAACATAAAACATAAAAATAAAACATAAAACATAAAATAAAAACATAAAAACATAAAACATAAAAACATAAAAACATAAAACATTAAAACATAAAACATAAAACATAAAACATAAAAACATAAAACATAAAAACATAAAAATACAAAAAAAAACAAAAACATAAAACATAAAAAATAATAAAATACAAAACATAAAACATAAACATAAAAAACATAAAAATACAAAACATAAAAATCATAAAATGATAAAACATAAAACATAAAAATTATAAACATAAAACATAAAACATAAACAATAAACATAAAAACATAAAAATAAAAACATAAAAACATAAAACATAAAAACATAAAACATACAAAACATAAAACATAAAAACATAAAAATATAAAAATATAAAAAAAAACATAAAACATAAAAACATAAAACATAAAACATAAAAACATAAAACATAAAAACATAAAACATAAAATGATAAAAACATAAAACATAAAACATAAAAACATAAAAATAAAAAAATATAAAATATAAAAACATAAAAACATAAAACATAAAATATAAAACATAAACATAAAACATAAAACATAAAAACATAAAACATAAAACATAAAAATGATAAAACATAAAAACATAAAAAACATAAAAAATAAAAACATAAAACATAAAAAACATAAACATAAAAACATAAAAACATAAAACATAAAACATAAAACATAAAAACATAAAACATAAAACATAAAAAACATAAAATTTGATAAAACATAAACATAAAACATAAAAATATAAAACATAAACATAACATAAAAATATAAAATATAAAAAATAAAACATAAAATCATAAAACATAAACATAAAACATAAAACATATAAAAACATAAAACATAAAAATATAAAACATAAAATTCATAAAACATAAAATAAAAACATAAAAACATAAAACATAAAAACATAAAAACATAAAACATAAAACAAAAAACATAAAACATAAACATAAAACATAAAAACATAAAATCATAAAAAACATAAAAACATAAAATATTAAAAACATAAAAACATAAAACATAAAAACATAAAACATAAAAACATAAACACAAAAACATAAAACATAAAACATAAAACAAAAACATAAAAACATAAAACATAAAACATAAAATCGATAAAAACATAAAACAAAACATAAACATAAAAATGATAAAAACATAAAAACCATAAAACACAAAAATCACAAAAACATAAAACATAAAAACATAAAATCATAAAACATAAAACTATAAAAACATAAAAACATAAAATATAAAACATAAAAACAAAAAACATAAAAACATAAAACATAAAAACATAAAACATAAAAACATAAAATCATAAAACATAAAACATAAAAATCATAAAACATAAAAACATAAAACATAAACATAACATAAAACATAAAATCATAAAACATAAAAAAATATAAACATAAAAACATAAAAACATAAAACATAAAAACATAAACATAAAAACATAAAAACATAAAACATAAAAACATAAAAACATAAAACATAAAACATAAAAACATGCTAAAACATAAAAACAAAACATAAACACAAAAACATAAAACATAAAAAACAAAAACATAAAAACATAAAACACAAAACATAAAAAAACATAAAAACATAAAAAATAAAAACATAAAACATAAAATATAAAATATAAACATAAAAATATAAACATAAAAATATAAAATATAAAACATAAAAACATAAAACATAAAACATAAAAATATAAAATATAAAATATAAAACATTAAAAACATAAAACATAAAAACATAAAAACATAAAATACAAAACATAAAAACATAAGCATAAAACATAAAACATAAAACATAAAAACATAAAAACATAAAAACATAAAACATAAAACATAAAAATAAAAAACATAAAACATAAAATATAAAACATAAAACATAAAAACATAAAACATAAAACATAAAAACATAAAAACATAAAACATAAAAAATAAAAACATAAAAACATAAAACATAAAAACATAAAACATAAAAACATAAAACATAAAAACAAAACATAAAAACATAAAAACATAAAACATAAAACATAAAAACATAAAACATAAAAATATAAAACATAAAAATTATAAACATAAAAAAAACATAAACATAAAAACATAAAAACATAAAACATAAAAACATAAAAAAACATAAAAAATAAAAAAATATAAAAACATAAAACATAAACATAAAAACATAAAAACATAAAACATAAAACATAAAACATAAAACATAAAACATAAAATGATAAAACATAAAACATAAAAACATAAAAACATAAAACATAAAACATAAAAATATAAAACATAAAAATATAAAACATAAAACATAAAACATAAAAACATAAAACATAAAATATTAAAAACATAAAAATGTAAAAACATAAAAACATAAAACATAAAACATAAAAATATAAAATATAAAAACATAAAACATAAAAACATAAAACATAAAATATAAAACATAAAACATAAAATATAAAACATAAAACATAAAATATAAATATAAACATAAAATAATAAAAAATATAAAATATAAAATATAAAACATAAACATAAAACAAACATAAAAACATAAACATAAACATAAACATAAAACATAAAAAATAAAAACATAAAATATTAAAACATAAAAACATAAAAATATATAAACATAAAAAATATAAAACATAAACATAAAACATAAAAAATAAAACACAAAAACATAAAAACATAAAAACATAAAACATAAAACATAAACATAAAACAAAAAACAAAAATATAAAAATAAAACATATAAAACATAAAACATAAAACATAAAACATAAAATATAAAACATAAAACATAAAAATAATAAAATATAAAATAATAAAACATAAAAACATAAACAATATAAAATATAAAATATAAAACATAAAAACATAAAATATAAAAATATAAAATATAAAAACATAAAACATAAAACATAAAAATGATAAACATAAAATATAAAACATAAAACATAAAACATAAAAACATAAAATATAAAACATAAAATATAAAAACATAAAATATAAAATATAAAACATAAAAATATAAAATATAAAACATAAAACATAAAAATATAAAACATAAAATATAAAAATATAAAATATAAAATATAAAATATAAAACATAAAAACGATAAAACATAAAATATAAAAACCCATAAAACATAAAACATAAAACATAAAACATAAAACATAAAATATAAAAATATAAAATATAAAAACATAAAAACATAAAATATAAAATATAAAACATAAAACATAAAACATAAAACATAAAATATAAAATATAAAACATAAAATATAAAATATAAAACATAAAATATAAAATATAAAAATATAAACATATAAAATATAAAATATAAAAACATAAAATATAAAATATAAAACATAAAATATAAACACATAAAATATAAAATATAAAATATAAAACATAAAACATAAACACATAAAACATAAAAACATAAAACATAAAAAACATAAAACATAAAATATAAAACATAAAAATATAAAACATAAAAACATAAAACATAAAACATAAAACATAAAACATAAAAATATAAAAACATAAAATATAAAATATAAAACATAAAATATAAAAACATAAAATATAAAACATAAAAATATAAAATATAAAAATATAAAATATAAAAACATAAAATATAAAAAATATAAAATATAAAACATAAAAATATAAAATGATAAAACATAAAATATAAAACATAAAAATATAAAAATGATAAAATATAAAATATAAAACATAAAATATAAAAACATAAAAACCATAAAATAAAAAATATAAAAATATAAAATACAAAACATAAAACATAAAATATTAAAAACATAAAACATAAAAAGATAAAAAAATAAAAATATAAAACATAAAACATAAACATATAAAATATAAAAAATCATAAAAACATAAAACATAAAACATAAAATATAAAACATAAAACATAAAATATAAAAACATAAAATATAAAACATAAAACATAAAAATATAAAACATAAAATAAAAAAATATAAAACATAAAATATAAAATATAAAAATATAAAACATAAAAACATAAAAATGATAAAACATAAAATAAAAAAATATAAAATATAAAACATAAAATATAAAATATAAAATATAAAATATAAAATATAAAATAAAAAAACATAAAACATAAAAACATAAAATATAAAACATAAAATATAAAATATAAAAGTAAAAGAAACATAAACATATAAAATATAAAAAATAAAAACATAAAATGATAAAATACAAAAATATAAAATATAAAAATATAAAATATAAAACATAAACCAACATAAAACCTAAAACAAACATCACAAATAGAAAACATAAAACATAAAAACATAAACATAAAAACATAAAACATAAAAACATAAAACATAAAACATAAAAAATACAAAATATAAGAAACATAAAACATAAAAAACATATAAAAATATAAAACATAAAATATAAAACATAAAATTATGCTAAATTTATAAAATATAAAAATATAAAAATAATAAAATATAAAATACTAAAACATAAAACATAAAACATAAAATAAATAAAATATAAAATATAAAATATAAAATAGAAAACAGGTGGCAAACATAAAAACTAGTAAACATAAGCCATAAAATATAGCAATCACTAAAACATAAACATAAGAACCATAAAATATAAAAACTTAAAACATAAAATATCAAACACATAAAACATAAAACATAAAAACATAACATACTAAAACATAAAACATAAAACATAAAAATGACACAAACATAAAAATTATTAAAATAGAACATAAAAACATAAATTTATAAAACATAAAAGATAAAACATAAAACATAAAACATAAAAACATAAAATATAAAAATTACAAACATACATATAAAAACATAAAACATAAAATAGCAAATATAAAATATAAAATACAAATATAAAAATATAAAATATAAAA
>NW_024573618.1:0-6343 GCF_018153835.1 Drosophila eugracilis
GATTAAAGTTGGGTACAAAAAATGAAATCCCGAAAGGGCCACAAGCCTATATTTATTTAAAGTAAGATTGAACTAAAATGGAGTCATAAATAAATTTGAAAGTAATCTAATAGCCCTTTTAAACCGCTTTCACGACACCCCAGTCTTTGTTCTCTTGGCTAAAAATCGATACCCACTTATCGCCTATCCAGACCTTGATAGTGTGAAATCAGGTTTTGAAGCCAATTGGAAACAATGCAGAATTAATATTTTTGTTTCACGCGACCACACAAGGCACTCGACGAAACTTTCACTGAATGCTCGACCAGGACACGACAGGAAATTAGCTAGTCCCACAATGGACATGGCCAGAAAGCATTTTGGCCGCGACCACGGGGTTACCGTGGGCCGTGAAGAGCATACGGTAGGCACAAATTCACCAGAAAAGATTGTCTTATCATGGTAATTAATATTTATCGTTCCACTTTTTGCCAACAACTCAAACTCCAGAAACTTGGCTCGGAAGACGATCTGGCCAGGGCGAAGCTTCCGCCCATGATGGAGGAGCAGTGTGGCCGATGGGCTACCATTGTCTGGGGCCATTCTCAGCCCTAACACAGCCTCTATGTGGCCCCAAGAAATCCCTAGCCAACGCTAGGTGGCGGCGCTCGAGCTGGCCTCCGGGCCAAACGACCAGCCGGAATATCGATTCACGAGTTCGGTTTCGGGTAGGAGAGGAAAGACGGTTACCGGAGCAGAGCTCTACCGAAGCTACTCAGCGCCCCGTTCGTGGAGGATGAACAGCAAAAGCTCCAGTGGATCGCCCACCTAGAATTTTCCACATCAAAGGAGGCTACAGAGCTGAGCTGGGAACATATGTAGATGTGATGCTACCACGCACCGAAAAACTTCGAAACATGAGCACGCCAAGGTATCCCTCACACCCTGCGCACCCAAAGCGAGATGCCTGTCTGGAGCTCTGGCTAAGAAGCAGAAAAGCGAGACGAGCTACCATGTATATAGTCAAGGGTAGGATATTTTATGAACAAAAGGCAATTCAACATACTTAACCATATCTTTATTTGTTAGCTTCTAGCAATGATCAGCTGATGACATCGAAGCAGATCGAGAAGGACCTTCTGCGAATCCCTGCCTACGAATGCCTGCTTCAGCAATCAAACGGGGACGGGCATTCACGCCTGCGGCATCCTGAGGGTATCGCGTGGCTTTTCCCTGACATCGGCTATTGCCAGGGCACCGGAGTGATTTTGTTGTTTGCTGCTATTCGCTGGAGGAGAAAACGCCTGCTGGATGATGGCCCACCATTGGAGGGATCTGCTGCCAGCTTCGTACTACAGCTCCACCCTACTCGGCATTCAGGCTGACCAGCGTGTGATGCAAACGCTCATAGCCAATTATCTGAGCAGCGTGGATGAGTCGTTGCGGAAACATGACGTGGTGGCTCGCTTCGACCACGCTGCATTACGGCTCGCCCTGTTTGCCAACGGCGGATTTGCATATGAAAATCCTGGTACGTATCTGGGATTGGTTTTCTACGAGGGCTCCATAGTGCTTTTCAATTGACACTAGGAATGCTCAAGGTAAAAAGGAGCAAAATCTGAAGCACCTAGAAAACTCAGCTCAGATTTTCAATTCGCTATCCGACATTCCCCGGCAGAAGTCACCGACGTGAGAAATGCTACTTCCGTCCGGGCTCTAGAGAGTGGGTGGCTTCCCTAAGCCCAGACGGTAATCGATACCCATCGAAGGCGCCATCTAGCATATCTTATGGCGGATCAAGGTCACCAGATAGGAAATCCCGAGGCTGCTCCAAATCTTCCAAAACAGCTAGCTAGTCCGACGAGCAGGTACGGAAGCAAATCTATCCTGGAGGCCTTTCTCTTTCGCGGCGACGCCGGTGAAGGTGATCGGCTAAAGAACAAAAACATCCGGCAAACGGAGATTCTAGTGGTTCGACCTAGAGAGGCTATTCTTAAAGTGGGTCGCCATTTCATCACCATTGAACCCAAACTTCCGGTCACATCCAGCTGACTGCCAACTACTACAGCACCGAGTCTGCCAAGGACCACGAAAACTTTATCAACGTAGCAGAAACGCGTAAACGTCGGGCCAAAGCGTTGCACGACTTTGAGCGGCACGACGACGATGAGTTGGGCTTCAGGCGAAACGATATAATTACGATCATTAGCCAAAAGGACGAACACTGCTGGTGGGTGAACTCAACGGACTACGCGGCTGGTTTCCGGCAAAGTTTGTTGAGCTACTGGACGAAAAGGAGCAGAGCTGTACACCACGGCAGGGGACGATTGCGTCTCAGAGACAGTTACAGACCTTGTTCGTGGCACTTTAGCGCCAGCCATTAAGGCCTTTTTGGAGCACGGCATGAAACGGCCAACGTTCCTAGGGCGGACCTATTCACCCTTGGCTGTACATTGAGGAAGCGGCCACGCGAGAGGTGGAAAAGGACTTTGAATCGGTGTACAGCCGACTGGTACTGTGCAAAACATCGTCTGGATGAAGACGGCAAGGTGTTAACGCCTGAGGAATTGCTCTACCGTTGCGTTCAGGCCATCAATCAGACGCATGATGATGATCCCCACGCCCAGATGGATGTTAAGTTGCGTTCGCTTATCTGCTTGGGCCTTAACGAACAGGTTTGCCTTTACCTCTGGTTGGAGGTTCTCTGTGCCTACCAGGAGGTCGTGCAAAAATGGTATCACTCGTGGGGCTTCATCGATTCACCTGGGTGGGTGCAAATCAAATGTGAGCTACGAATTCTCTCCCAATTCGCCTTCAACTTAAACCCTGATTTTGGGAACTGCCACCCAAAGCGCGGCAAAGAGTCGCAGCCGCTCAAGGATGGAGTACGGGATATGCTGTTGAAACATCATCTCTTTTCATGGGATTTGTGAAGCTTGTCCCCGCCGTGTATGGAGTTCCAAAATCGTTGGTAATCAACCGCGTATTCAATATCTCATTACCCCACGTCTCGTTTCTATATTTTTTATTTGCATTGCAATTTTTGATTCTTAGTAGCTAGCATCCGCTTTTTTTTACTTCTTTGTTGTCGTACGCCTAACTTAAGTGCTTTACCATACCGATCTTTAGCTGTAATCTATAACTTTTAATTCGCCCTATGTCATAGCTCGTGCCGTTTGTTTACTTAATATCCATCCATAATTATAAAACTTAGACCACACCAATCTACTAAATTACAAATGTAACGTACCTTTAGAATTGAAATCCAAGTCTTATAAAAGTACATACATATTTATTACTATATACACATAGATGTTTAACTGTCTAAATGCATTTCATTAAAAGTTTAATATATATATTTAAATTGTACACAAACCGTATGTTTCTAGTTGCACACCAATCCCAAGTAGTCGTCCATCAAGGTGCTAATAGCAACTAAAAATTGATCCTTAGCACTGGAACATACTTGTGTTTAGAATACAACCTTACAATTCCCGTGGCATCTACTCGAGTTCCCACAATTTTAAGCCAATTTTATCCTCTCCGGAGATTACCACGTCCTCATCTTTGCTCTTGTAGCAGGGAGGATTACCGTTTGGACAGAATTGCATGTCGGCGGGAATAGACTAAAATAATAGACAAATGAATAATTCCAAGACTACAGCAACATAAAGTCGTCACTCTACTCACATGATGCGAAATAAACAGGACAGCGGGCCGATTTCTGCAAACATGCCCTTTTTGTTGATCTGTTTGACCACCGCGTCCTACGCACTTCGCCTTTAAAAGGCCGAGTGATTGCTTTTTTATACTTTACTGGGTATACCACAAATCCCTGGCCCGGCTGGATGACTCGGACCCGATCTGATCTATCGTTGTTACTCTATCACACGAACCCGTACTCCTGTACAGGTTCCTTCCACCTCGGGTAAAGCTTCTGCTTCACGGTCTCCAGCAGCTGCGGACCAAGTAGCGTGGATGCACCAGATCTCGTGCTCGAGATATCTATGATGGAAAGACAGTCAGCTTCTACTTCATGGCCCTTCCAAAGGGCCATACTCACGTGGTAAAACATTGTTGATGGCGTTTTTAATAAAAAAATAAACAGCCGGAACCGCTTAAAGACGCTGCTGGAGTGACCAAAGTTCGCGATGCACACCATCCCACAAAAAGGGATTTACCGCCATCACAATGGACCGAATCTATTTCGGCGGGAAATTTAAATGAATTAAAAAGAATTTATAAAAAATCTGCAATTCATTTGGGGGTAAATTCTGATGAATTTCAATGTATTATCTCGAATTAACAAATATTTTTATTTATAAATAAATACTGCAGAGAATAATAAAATACTAATACTTTTTTTCCTGAATTACATTGCGCATTTATTAACAATTACCTAATGACTAAATCTCACGAAACAAAACAATCTAATCATCTTTGAAGCTAACGTAAAATCTTGAGCTTCCCCTCCGTTTCGGAAAGATACGCATAAGCGGATTTGAAGCCAAACTTTCAAAATAGGCTACGTAGAGGGCCAAGTAATAAGTCAGTACGTCCACTAGCCAGACGCTTGGAAGTTCAAATACCAGCACTAGGGCGTATCTGTGCAGATAGTTGACAAGAAACAGTCCGTAGCTGACTATAAACCGATCCCACCATCCCATGTCGTAATAATAGTGCAACTTCTGCTGTGGATCCTGTTTTTATTCCGTTGTCTCATGATCAAAGCTATAGTACTTTCGTAGCCTTGACACAGGCTAATCGCTTGGCAAAGAATATGTTGGCGTCCACCGAAAACATGGTGTTCATATGCCAAAGACCGTGGATGAAGACTTCTGTCGGTAGAAATCGTCCCCAGTGTTTTCCAGAGCTGGTTCGTAAACCTTTCGCATACAATATCCAAGCGAAGCTTTATTGCGCCAGTTTCTACCGCAGATGTTTTTCGTCTTTGATACCAAGCAAATAGCCAGAGCGCCACATGTGGCAGTGGTTGCTTCGAGGAAATCCTGATCGTGGGGATTTAATCGATGAGCCCCATTGTTGTAAAGCCAATAGAAATCCAAACTGAGTCAAGGCTAAATCCTTCTGAGTGATCTGCCCAGCTCCTCTGCGAGCACAGGCATGGCTGCCCGGCTGTGGGCCTTCCACCTCCCCCAGCCTGTTTTGCTGAATCCAAAACCTGCTCACGAATTACCCAATGCCAATGGTTATACCAGGCTTGCGTGTGGAATATAGTGCGCACATACCGACGGTAAGCAGTGGTGCTGTCGAAAGATTGTCGTGTGCAGGAAAGCACTCCGGAGAATTGAGGGAATAGCCAATGCAGCGATTAGTCCAGCCAACATTCCAGCGTTCATCACAAAAACGAACGTACTAAAGTAGCTCTGACCACTGCGGAGAAGAAAATAGAATAGTTAATCAACCTCCCGAAAGAAGGAATAAATTCAAAATCATTTTTTTAAAGAATCCATTTAGGTTTAAACATTATTAGTTTATTCTATTAATATTTTGAAAAATTGTATTTTGAAGTCAGAAAAATGATTTTAAGAATAATGAAATTAAAGAAATATAATCTAAGAAAAAACGGACACATTTTTCTTTATTGAAATATGTCTACTGCTACTGTGCATTTTCTATAAATAGTAATATATACAACCCATTGAACAATTAGTCAGGCAACTTACCGCTTGAATAACTGCTCATTGTACCATGGAGAGTAGTTCCAAATCCGACCCGCTATCGCCCTCCTGACTGCCGTCATTTAAAAGGTGCTTCAGATAGACCTCCGGATCTCAATATCCTTTTCCATACCGTCTTTGTATTATGACCATCTTTGGAGTGCAATGGTGTATCCCTTTTCCACTGTTCGCTGGAAAGTGGCGATCCATGAAAACGAGCTTGGGGGCCACATTCAGATTACAAGTGAAGAAAGAAGAACAAAACAAATCGTCGGCAAGAGAGAAAAGTTTTTCTTTTGGCCCGTTATCCAATTGAATCCGAATCGACTGTTCACTTACCCGCCAACGCTTTGTGGTCGGGCATTTCGGATGAGTTGCCTCTATTATTAGATCCATCAACCTGCATGTCGGCCCGAGTATTGCCCAAACTATTTAGCGAATACACCATTTATATGCAAAAACATTTTACACACACAAAGATGTACTTGGCGATGGCTATGAATCACGGCTGCCCTGCGTCGTTGCGGCCAAAGAACTGAGCTGCAACGACGCAGAAGCCCCAATAAATAATAATCGTAAGCCGGTCATTGGCGCGTAAACGGGTTTCGAACTATCAAGTTGATAGCGAATTTAGTAAACTTTTGTTTACGCAATTTAGTGTGATAGAAACGCAACAGTTAAAA
>NW_024573619.1:0-389 GCF_018153835.1 Drosophila eugracilis
ATTGTTATCGACATCGAATATGGCGGCAGTTCTGTTGGCAATCGTTTAAAAGTGCACCTTTATCAGCGACGCGCTTGTAAAAAGGAGAAAAATTTTAGCCATTTCCCATTTTGCTCTGACGTTACGCATATAAGCGCAAGTATCCAGTAAAATTCATATTCACTCTTGGGTTTCCGGCATCCGGTAAAAATATTCTTGTGTGGTCTTGTAAAAACACGTAGCTGTTTTCCTTAAGTTTCAGTACTTTGCTTCGGCTTTTTGTTTTTTAGCGCCCGATTTTTCGGCTGCCGACTTTGACGCAGATCGGAGAAATTATGCGCCAAGAAGCCCTCGGTGGTGGGATCGCAGCGATAATGGTAAGTCTAGAATTGAGTTTATCAATGCAGTGT
>NW_024573620.1:0-568 GCF_018153835.1 Drosophila eugracilis
CATCAGACTCATGATGAACGTATCTATAAAAATCTCCATCGGAAGTATATCAGAGCACCAGCAGCAGCGATGACGACGACCCCTGAAGCCCAATTCCGTCTATACCGCTCACGACAGAGGAGATGGCCCGCTGGCGAGGAGCTGCCAGCTTATTGAGGACTATGTCGAGTCAGAGAAGGCCTGGAGCGAGCAGGCAGCGTCCCGAGAACCGCCCCACGCCGCCCGTCTCGGGTGACACCTCGGAAATCCCTGGCCGGGCAAGAACATGTCGAATACCCGCCGGCCGGCGAAGACTGGTCTTGCCGCCCCGAGACTGACGCGTTCTGATCGAACGGGGACGCATTCCCCGCTCCTTGATCGAGCTGGTGCAGCCACAGGAGGGCTACGAACCGGCGGGCAAATCCCTAATGTGTTCCGTGCGGGAAAATTCAGAGGAATTCCGGACACATGCCAACAAAAACCGACCGGATTATCATTTCGCAACGCCCCCCGAAGTAGGAGATTTGAGAGCTGTTTGACCTCACAAATAGCGTTAGCAACAACGGCAGCCACAAAAACATCGGGTAGC
>NW_024573621.1:0-949 GCF_018153835.1 Drosophila eugracilis
GATTTCAACGATTTTTAGTTTTTTCAAGTGATTTGTAAGGTTAGGCGTGATGCTGTAATAAACTTGCGCTGTAGGGACCTCAAGAATCTTCATGTTAATCTCAACTTGTATCTCTTGTAGTTCTTGGAGATCTCAGCGTTCATATACAGACAGACGGCCAATCGTCTTTCGCTATTCATCCTGATCAAGAATATATATACTTTATAGGCCGGAAACGCTTCCTTCTACCTGTTACATACTTTTCAACGAATCTATAATTCCTTTACTCTACGAGAAACGGGTATAAGAACAACACCTCCACAACTTAGATCTCTCTATTAATAAAATAATTGGACTTCAAATTGTGCTCAGTTAATAAAAAGTCCAAACGTATTAAATTCTAGAATATTTATGTGTTTTCTTAAGAGTATATATCAACTAAAATATGAGTATACTTGTAAAAATTAATAAAAACCTATTAAAGGAATGGATACTTCATACTTTCTCATAACGATGTATTAGACCCGAGTGAAGCAAAAAAATAATTAGCTTGTGAAAAACAAAAACAACTAAAGATCTAATGAAGAGTATGGCTCGACATAAAATATAGATTCCTTTATTTATGTCAAACAAAACATTTGATTCGTAACAATACAAGCTTAATTATAATGTTTATAATAATTTAAATATTAGTGGCATATATATATAGAGATTAGATTAGGTGACGCTATAGTCGAGTGCCGCGACTATATAGGATACCGTACTGTTTTACACAATTTTAAAATATTCATTTTGCTAGTGAAAATTCACAAGGCGCCGCAATGTGTCAGAGAAAGGAAGTTGGTAACTGATAGTGACGTCACTGCCAGCGGGGCCTTATAACTTAATTTCTTCATAAACAGCTAAGTAATGTTCCGATTTAAAAATCTTTGGCAAATCGATGGTGGATATTAACAAAAATAAGTTATAC
>NW_024573622.1:0-9426 GCF_018153835.1 Drosophila eugracilis
GTGTGTGTGTGAGGATAATAGTACCACCATAGAAGAATGCGCTGGCATCCAAATATATACGTTCTAGTTTTCCGAGCTTTCTAATTCTAATGGTTCCTGAGATTTTCAGCGATTTTTAGGATTTCGTGGTTATTGGCCTTAGAGTGGGCGTGTCGTGATCAGAGAAAAAAAAACAACTCACATAAGGGGCATCATAAAAACCTACATGCTTAATCCGATTTTCTATCACTTATAGTTACCAGAAATCAGCTTTCTAGAAAATGCGGAAACCATCTTTTGAGCTTGGTGGGCGCATGGGTATGTGTGGCCGGATAATAGTACCACTGTAAAGATGCGCTGGCATCCAAATATATACGTTCTGAATTTCAATTTCTAACTCTAATAGTTCCTGAGATTTTTAGGCGATTTTTGGGGTTTCGTGAATTGTGGAGCATTAGAGTGGGCGTGGCGTGATCAGAAAAAAGCAACTCGCATAAAGGGGCATCATAAGAACCTACATGCTTAATCCGAACTTTCTATCACTTATAGTTACCGAGAAATCAGCTTTCTAGAAAACTGTCTTTTGAGCTTGGTGGGCGCATGGGTGTGTGTGGCGGATAATAGTACTACTATAGGATGCGCTGGCATCCAAATATATACGTTCTGAATTTCAATTTTCTAACTCTAATAGTTCCTGAGATTTTAGCGATTTTTAGTTTTCGTGAATTGTGGGCATTAGAGTGGGCGTGGCGTGATCAGAAAAAAACAATTCGCATAAGGGGCATCATAAAAACCTACATGCTTAATCCGAACTTCTATCACTTATAGTTAACGAGAAATCAGCTTTTCTAAAAAGTGCGAAAACCGTCTTTTGAGCTTGGTGGGCGCATGGTGTGTGTGGCCGGATAGTACCACTATAAGATGCGCTGGCATCCAAATATATACGTTCTGAATTTAAACTTTCTAACTCTAATAGTTCTTGGATTTTATTTTAGTTTTACGTGGGTATTAGAGTGGGCGTGGCGTGATCAGAAAAAAATAATTCGCATGAGGGACATCATAAAAACCACCATGCTTAATTCGAACTTTCTATCACTTATATTTAATAAAAATCAGCTTTTCTAAAAATGTACGAAAACCATCTCTTGAGCTTGGTAAGGCGCATGGGTGGGTGGGCCGGATAATACTACTCTATAAGATGCGCTGGCATCAAATATATACGTTCTGAATTTAAACTTTTCTAACTCTAAAAGTTCCTGAGATTTCAGTTAAAGTTAGTTTTTCGTGGTTATTAGATTGGGCGTGGCGTGATAAAAAAAAAAAACGGTTTGCATAAGGGGCATCATAAAAACCAACATGCTTAATCAGAGCTTTTTCTATCACTTATAGTTAATCAGAAATCAGCTTTTCTAGAAAATGCGAAAACCGCGTCTTTTGAACTTGGTGGGCGCATGGGTGTGTGTGGCCGGATAATAGTACCACCATAAGATGCGCTGGCATCCAAATATATACGTTCTGAATTTAAACTTTCTAACTCTAATAGTTCCTGAGATTTCAGCGATTTTAGTTTTCGTATGTGGTTATTGAAGTGGGCGTGGCGTGATCAGAAAAAACAATTCACATAAGGGGCATCATAAAAACCTACATGCTTAATCCGAACTTTCTATCACTTATAGTTAATAAGAAATCAGCTTTTCTAGAAAATGCGAAAACCATCTTTTGAACTTGGTGGGCGCATGGGTGTGTGTGGCCGGATAATAGTACCACTATAAGATGCGCTGGCATCCAAAATATATACGTTCTGAATTTCAACTTTCTAATTCCTAATAGTTCCTGAGATTTTAGCGATTTTAGGTTTTCGTGAATGTGGGCATTAGAGTGGGCGTGGCGTGATCAGAAAAAACAATTCGCATAAGGGGCATCATAAAACCTTCATGCTTTTTTAAATCCGAACTTTCTATCACTTATAGTTACCGAGAAATCCAGCTTTTCTAGAAAATGCGAAAACCGTCTTTTTGAGCTTAGAGTGGGCGCATGGGGTGTGTGTGCCCGGATAATAGTACCACCCATAAGATGCGCTGGCATCCAAATATACGTTTGAATTTCAACTTTCTAATTCTATTAGTTCCTGAGATTTTAGCGATTTTAGGTTTTCGTGAATTGTGGGTTTTAGAGTGGGCGTGGCGTGATCAGAAAAAAAAAAAAACAATTCGCATAAGGGCATCATAAAACTTACATGCTAACAGCTTTCTATCACTTATAGTTACCGAGAAATCAGCTTTTCTAGAAAATGCGAAAACCGTCTTTTGAGCTTGGTGGGCGTGTGTGGGAAAATTACAAAAATGGCATCCAAATATATACGTTCTGAATTTCAACTTTCCTAACTCTAATAGTTCCTGAGATTTTAGCGATTTTAGGGTTTCGTGAATTGTGGGCCTTAGAGTGGGCGTGGCGTGATCAGAAAAAACAATTCGCATAAGGGGCATCATAAAAACCTACATGCTTAATCCGAACTTTCTATCACTTATAGTTACCGAGAAATCAGCTTTTCTAGAAAATGCGAAAACCGTCTTTTGAGCTTGGTGGGCGCATGGGTGTGTGTGGCCGGATAATAGTACCACCATAAGATGCGCTGGCATCCAAATATATACGTTCTGAATTTCAACTTTCTAACTCTAATAGTTCCTGAGATTTCAGCGATTTTAGGTTTTCGTGGTGCATTAGAGTGGGCGTGGCGTGATCAGAAAAAAACAATTCGCATAAGGGGCATCATAAAAACCTACATGCTTAATCCGAACTTTCTATCACTTATAGTTACCGAGAAATCAGCTTTTCTAGAAAATGCGAAAACCATCTTTTGAGCTTGGTGGGCGCATGGGTGTGTGTGGCCGGATAATAGTACCACTATAAGATGCGCTGGCATCCAAATATATACGTTCTGAATTTCAATTTTCTAACTCTAATAGTTCCTGAGATTTTAGCGATTTTAGGTTTTCGTGAATTGTGGGCATTAGAGCGGGCGTGGCGTGATCAGAAAAAAACAATTCGCATAAGGGGCATCATAACAACCTACATGCTTAATCCGAACTTTCTATCACTTATAGTTACCGAGAAATCAGCTTTTCTAAAAATGCGAAAACCGTCTTTTAAGCTTGGTGGGCGCATGGGTGGGTGTGGCCGGATAATAGAACCACTATAAGATGCGCTGGCATCCAAATATATTCGTTCTGAATTTCAACTTTCTAATTCTAATAGTTCCTGAGATTTCAGCGATTTTAGGTTTTCATGAATTGTGGGCATTAGAGCGGGCGTGGCGTGATCAGAAAAAAACAATTCGCATAAGGGGCATCATAACAACCTTCATGCTTAATCCGAACTTTCTATCACTTATAGTTACCGAGAAATCAGCTTTTCTAGAAAATGCGAAAACCGTCTTTTGAGCTTGGTGGGCGCGGCGATAATGTACCTATAGACGGCATCCAAATATATACGTTCTGAATTTCAATTTCCTAACTCTAATAGTTCCTGAGATTTTAGCGATTTTAGGTTTTCGTGAATTGTGGGCCTTAGAGTGGGCGTGGCGTGATCAGAAAAAAACAACTCATAAAGGGCATCATAACAACCTACATGCTTAATCCGAACTTTCTATCACTTATAGTTACCGAGAAATCAGCTTTTCTAGAAAATGCGAAAACCGTCTTTTGAGCTTGGTGGGCGCATGGGTGTGTGTGGCCGGATAATAGTACCACTATAAGATGCGCTGGCATCCAAATATATACGTTCTGAATTTCAACTTTCTAATTCTAATAGTTCCTGAGATTTCAGCGATTTTAGGTTTTCGTGAATTGTGGGCATTAGAGTGGGCGTGGCGTGATCAGAAAAAAAACAATTCGCATAAGGGGCATCATAAAAACCTACATGCTTAATCCGAACTTTCTATCACTTATAGTTACCGAGAAATCAGCTTTTCTAGAAAATGCGAAAACCGTCTTTTGAGCTTGGTGGGCGCATGGGTGTGTGTGGCCGGATAATAGTACCACTATAAGATGCGCTGGCATCCAAATATATACGTTCTGAATTTCAACTTTCTAACTCTAATAGTTCCTGAGATTTTAGCGATTTTAGGTTTTCGTGAATTGTGGGCATTAGAGTGGGCGTGGCGTGATCAGAAAAAAACAATTCGCATAAGGGCATCATAAAAACCTACATGCTTAATCCGAACTTTCTATCACTTATAGTTACCGAGATATCAGCTTTTCTAGAAAATGCGAAAACCGTCTTTTGAGCTTGGTGGGCGTATGGGTGGTGTGGCCGGATAATAGTACCACTATAAGATGCGCTGGCATCCAAATATATACGTTCTGAATTTCAACTTTCTAACTCTAATAGTTCCTGAGATTTTAGCGATTTTAGGTTTTCGTGTGTGGGCATTAGAGTGGGAGTGGCTTGATCAGAAAAAAACAATTCGCATAAGGGGCATCATAAAAACCTACATGCTTAATCCGAACTTTCTATCACTTATAGTTACTAAAATATCAGCTTTTCTACAAAATGCGAAAACTGTATTTCGAGCTTGGTGGGCGCATGGGTGGGTGTGGCCGGATAATAGTACCACTATAAGATGCGCTGGCATCCAAATATATACGTTCTGAATTTCAACTTTCTAACTCTAATAGTTCCTGAGATTTCAGCGATTTTAGTTTTTCGTGGGTATTAGAGTGGGCGTGGCGTGATCAGAAAAATAACAGTTCGCATAAGGGGCATCATAAAAAACAAACAAGCTTAATCCGAACTTTCTAAGAAATCAGCTTTTCTAGAAAATGCGAAAACCATCTTTTTCAACTTGGTGGGCCCATGGGTGGGGTTGGCCGGATAATAGTACCACCATAAGATGCGCTGGCATCCAAATATATACGTTCTGAATTTCAACTTTCTAATTCTATTAGTTCCTGAGATTTCAGCGATTTTAGTTTTTCGTGGTTATTAGAGTGGGCGTGGCGTGATCAGAAAAAAACAACTCACATAAGGGGCATCATAAAAACCTACATGCTTAATCCGAACTTTCTAAGAAATCAGCTTTTCTAGAAAATGCGAAAACCATCTTTTGAACTTGGTGGGCGCATGGGTGTGTGTGGCCGGATAATAGTACCACTATAAGATGCGCTGGCATCCAAATATATACGTTCTGAATTTCAATTTTCTAACTCTAATAGTTCCTGAGATTTTAGCGATTTTAGGTTTTCGTGAATTGTGGGCATTAGAGCGGGCGTGGCGTGATCAGAAAAAAACAATTCGCATAAGGGGCATCATAACAACCTTCATGCTTAATCCGAACTTTCTATCACTTATAGTTACCGAGAAATCAACTTTTCTAGAAAATGCGAAAACCGTCTTTTGAGCTTGGTGGGCGCATGGGTGTGTGTGGCCGGATAATAGTACCACCATAAGATGCGCTGGCATCCAAATATATACGTTCTGAATTTCAACTTTCTAATTCTATTAGTTCCTGAGATTTTAGCGATTTTAGGTTTTCGTGAATTGTGGGCATTAGAGTGGGCGTGGCGTGATCAGAAAAAAAACAATTCGCATAAGGGGCATCATAAAAACCTACATGCTTAATGCGAACTTTCTATCACTTACAGTTACCGAGAAATCAGCTTTTCTAGAAAATGCGAAAACCGTCTTTTGAGCTTGGTGGGCGCATCCAAATATATACGTTCTGAATTTCAATTTCCTAACTCTAATAGTTCCTGAGATTTTAGCGATTTTAGGGTTTCGTGAATTGTGGGCCTTAGAGTGGGCGTGGCGTGATCAGAAAAAACAACTCACATAAGGGGCATCATAAAAACCTACATGCTTAATCCGAACTTTCTATCACTTATAGTTACCGAGAAATCAGCTTTTCTAGAAAATGCGAAAACCGTCTTTTGAGCTTGGTGGGCGCATGGGTGTGTGTGGCCGGATAATAGTACCACCATAAGATGCGCTGGCATCCAAATATATACGTTCTGAATTTCAACTTTCTAATTCTATTAGTTCCTGAGATTTCAGCGATTTTAGTTTTTCGTGGTTATTAGAGTGGGCGTGTCGTGATCAGAAAAAAACAACTCACATAAGGGGCATCATAAAAACCTACATGCTTAATCCGAACTTTCTATCACTTATAGTTAATAAGAAATCAGCTTTTCTAGAAAATGCGAAAACCATCTTTTGAACTTGGTGGGCGCATGGGTGTGTGTGGCCGGATAATAGTACCACTATAAGATGCGCTGGCATCCAAATATATACGTTCTGAATTTCAATTTTCCTAACTCTAATAGTTCCTGAGATTTTAGCGATTTTAGGGTTTCGTGAATTGTGGGCATTAGAGCGGGCGTGGCGTGATCAGAAAAAAACAACTCACATAAGGGGCATCATAAAAACCTTCATGCTTAATCCGAACTTTCTATCACTTATAGTTACCGAGAAATCAGCTTTTCTAGAAAATGCGAAAACCGTCTTTTGAGCTTGGTGGGCGCATGGGTGTGTGTGGCCGGATAATAGTACCACCATAAGATGCGCTGGCATCCAAATATAAACGTTCTGAATTTCAACTTTCCAATTCTATTAGTTTCTGAGATTTCAGCGATTTTAGTTTTTCGTGGTGTATTAGAGTGGGCGTGGCGTGATCAGAAAAAAACAACTCGCATAAGGGGCATCATAAAAACCTACATGCTTAATCCGAACTTTCTATCACTTATAGTTACCGAGAAATCAGCTTTTCTAGAAAAAGCGAAAACCGTCTTTTGAGCTTGGTGGGCGCATGGTGTGTGGCCGATAATAGTACACTATAAGATGCGCTGGCATCCAAATATATACGTTCTGAATTTCAACTTTCTAACTCTAATAGTTCCTAAGATTTTAGCGATTTGAGTTTTTCGTGAATTGTGGGCATTAGAGTGGGCGTGGCGTGATCAGAAAAAAACAACTCACATAAGGGGCATCATAAAAACCTACATGCTTAATCCGAACTTTCTATCACTTATAGTTACCGAGAAATTAGCTTTTCTAGAAAAAGCGAAAACCGTCTTTTGAGCTTGATGGGCGCATGGGTGTGTGTGGTCGGATAATAGTACCACTATAGGATGCGCTGGCATCCAAATATATACGTTCTGAATTTCAACTTTCTAACTCTAATAGTTCCTAAGATTTTAGCGATTTGAGTTTTTCGTGAATTGTGGGCATTAGAGTGGGCGTGGCGTGATCAGAAAAAAAACAATTCGCATAAGGGGCATCATAAAAACCTACATGCTTAATCCGAACTTTCTATCACTTATAGTTACCGAGAAATCAGCTTTTCTAGAAAATGCGAAAACCGTCTTTTGAGCTTGGTGGGCGCATGGGTATGTGTGGCCGGATAATAGTACCATAAGATGCGCTGGCATCCAAATATATACGTTCTGAATTTCAACTTTCTAATTCTAATAGTTCCTGAGATTTTAGCGATTTTAGGTTTTCGTGAATTGTGGGCATTAGAGTGGGCGTGGCGTGATCAGAAAAAAACAATTCGCATAAGGGGCATCATAAAAACCTACATGCTTAATGCGAACTTTCTATCACTTACAGTTACCGAGAAATCAGCTTTTCTAGAAAATGCGAAAACCGTCTTTTGAGCTTGGTGGGCGCATCCAAATATATACGTTCTGAATTTCAATTTCCTAACTCTAATAGTTCCTGAGATTTTAGCGATTTTAGGGTTTCGTGAATTGTGGGCATTAGAGTGGGCGTGGCGTGATCAGAAAAAACAACTCACATAAGGGGCATCATAAAAACGTACATGCTTAATCCGAACTTTCTATCACTTACAGTTACCGAGAAATCAGCTTTTCCAGAAAATGCGAAAACCGTCTTTTGAGCTTGGTGGGCGCATGGGTGGGGGTGTCCAAATATAATACGTTCTGAATTTCAATTTCTAATTCTATTAGTTCCTGAGATTTTAGCGATTTTAGGTTTTCGTGATTGTGGCATTAGAGTGGGCGTGGCGTGATCAGAAAAAACAACTCACATAAGGGGCATCATAAAAACGTACATGCTTAATCCGAACTTTCTATCACTTACAGTTACCGAGAAATCAGCTTTTCTAGAAAATGCGAAAACCGTCTTTTGAGCTTGGTGGGCGCATGGGTGTGTGTGGCCGGATAATAGTACCACTATAGGATGCGCTGGCATCCAAATATATACGTTCTGAATTTCAACTTTCTAACTCTATTAGTTCCTGAGATTTTAGCGATTTTAGTTTTTCGTGAGTTGGGCATTAGAGTGGGCGTGGCGTGATCAGAAAAAAACAACTCACATAAGGGGCATCATAAAAACCTACATGCTTAATCCGAACTTTCTATCACTTATAGTTACCGAGAAATCAGCTTTTCTAGAAAATGCGAAAACCGTCTTTGGACCTTGGTGGGCGCATGGGTGTGTGGCCAAATTAAAAAGATGCGCTGGCATCCAAATATATACGTTCTGAATTTCAATTTTCTAACTCTAATAGTTCCCTGAGATTTTAGCGATTTTAGGGTTTCGTGAATTGTGGGCATTAGAGTGGGCGTGGCGTGATCAGAAAAACAACTCGCATAAGGGGCATCATAAAAACCTACATGCTTAATGCGAACTTTCTATCACTTATAGTTACCGAGAAATCAGCTTTTCTAGAAAATGCGAAAACCGTCTTTTGAGCTTGGTGGGCGCATTCCAAATATATACGTTCTGAATTTCAATTTCCTAACTTCTAATAGTTCCTGAGATTTTGAGATTTTAGGGTTTCGTGAATTGTGGGCATTAGAGTGGGCGTGGCGTGACTCGAAAAAAACAACTCGCATAAGGGGCATCATATAAAAGTACATGCTTAATGCCGGCTTTCTATCACTTATAGTTACCGAGAGAAATCAGCTTTTCTAGAAAATGCGAAAGCAAGATCTTTTGAGCTTGGTAGGGGAAGGGGCAAACATAGGGATGCGCCTCGGCATCCAAATATATACGTTCTGAATTTCAACTTTTCTAACTCTAATAGTTCCTGAGATTTTAGCGATTTTAGTGTTTCGTGAATTAGCCCCTTAGAGTGGGCGTGGCGTGATCAGGAAAAAACAACTCGCATAAGGGGCATCATAAAAACCTACATGCTTAAGCGAACTTTCTATCACTTACAGTTACCGAGAAATCAACTTTTCTAGAAAATGGGAAACCGTCTTTTGAGCTTGTGGGCAATAGATTGTGTGGCCGGATAATAGACCACCATAAGATGTCACATATCACGTTCTTGAATTTCAACTTTCTAATTCTATTAGTTCCTGAGATTTCAGCGTTTTTTAGGTTTCGTGAATTGTGGCATTAGAGTGGGCGTGGCGTGATCAGAAAAAACAACTCACATAAGGGGCATCATAAAAACCTACATGCTTAATCCGAACTCTTCTA
>NW_024573623.1:0-908 GCF_018153835.1 Drosophila eugracilis
AACTTGCGCATTTATTTTTTGTAGAAGAATATATTTTGTAGGACTGCGAGAAGGCGGAATCGAAAATAATTACACGCATTTTTATAAGCAAAAAATTACGCAGATAATGTGTGTTAAATTTCATTGATATTCTCTCAGTAGTTTTCTACTTTTCAGCTTGCTGATATTTTCTTATAGGAATAATTTTTTTTTTTTGTAGGAATTTGAGAAGGCGGAATAAAAAATAATTACATTTTTTATGAGCGAAAAACTTCACAGGGAATGTGTGTTTAATTTCTTACGTGATATTACCTCCAGTAATTTTCTCACTTTTCAACTTTAGCATTTTATTTTTCTTGTAGGAATAAAATATTTTTGTAGGAATTTGAGAAGGCGGAATAAAAAAATAATTACTGGAAGAAAAAAGTGCGCAGGGAATGTGTGTTTAATTTCGTTTTATTCTCTCCATTAGATTTCTGCTTTTCAACTTGCGCATTTTATTTTCTTGTAGGAGGTCTTTTATGAATTATTAGATAAGACGGAATAAAAAAATAATTACATTTTTTATAAGCGAAATTACGCGAGGGAATGTGTGTTAATTTCGTGATGTCCATCCCAAGTAATTTTCTACTTTTTCTATTTAGCATTTATTATTTTTCATGAAGGAATAAATATATTTTTTGTAGGACTTTGAAAGGGCTGGATAAAAAATAATTACATTTTTATAAGCGAAAAATTACGCAGATAATGTGTGTTAGTTTCGTGATATTCTCTCAGTAGTTTTCTACTTTTTCAGCAAGAGCATTTATATTCCTCTTGGAATAATTTTTTTTCGTAGGAATTTGAGAAGGTAGAATACAAAATAATTACATTTTTCGGTGAAAATTACGCAGGGGAGTGTTTTTGTTTAATTTCATTGATATTCTCTC
>NW_024573624.1:0-1619 GCF_018153835.1 Drosophila eugracilis
TGTATGTCTGTATGTCTGTATGTCTGTATGTCTGTATGTCTGGCTGTATGTCTCTGTATGTCTGTATGTCTGGTATGTCTGCATGTCTGTTGGTCTGTATGTCTGTATGTCTGTGTCTGTATGTCTGTATGTCTGTATGTCTGTATGTCTGCAGGTTAGCTGTCTGTATGTCTGTATGTCTGTATGTCTGTATTTCAGTATGTCTGTATGTCTGTATGTCTGTATGTCTGTATGTCTGTATGTCTGTATGTCTGTATGTCTGTATGTCTTGTATGTCTGTATGTCTGTATGTCATGTCTGTTCATGTGTCTGTATGTCTGTATGTCTGTATGTCTGTATGTCTGTATGTCTGTATGTCTGTATGTCTGTATGTCTGTAAGTCTGTATGTCTTCGTAGGTCTGTATGTCTGTATGTCTGTGGTCTGTAGCTGTTCAGTCAGATGTCTGTATGTCTGTATGTCTGTATGTCTGTATGTCTGTATGTCTGTATGTCTGTATGTCTGTATGTCTGTATGTCTGTATGTCTGTATGTCTGTATGTCTGTATGTCTGTATGTCTGTATGTCTGTATGTCTGTATGTCTGTATGTCTGTATGTCTGTATGTCTGTATGTCTGTATGTCTGTATGTCTGTATGTCTGTATGTCTGTATGTCTGTATGTCTGTATGTCTGTATGTCTGTATGTCTGTATGTCTGTATGTCTGTATGTCTGTATGTCTGTATGTCTGTATGTCTGTATGTCTGTATGTCTGTATGTCTGTATGTCTGTATGTCTGTATGTCTGTAGGTCTGTATGTCTGTAAGTTCCGTCTGTATGTCTGTATGTCTGTATGTCTGTATGTCTGTAGGTCTGTATGTCTGTATGTCTGTATGTCTGTATGTCTGTATGTCTGTATGTCTGTATGTCTGTATGTCTGTATGTCAGTATGTCTGTATGTCTGTATGTCTGTATGTCTGTATGTCTGTATGTCTGTATGTCTGTATGTCTGTCTGTCTGTATGTCTGTATGTCTGTATGTCTGTATGTCTGTATGTCTGTATGTCTGTTTGTCTGTATGTCTGTATGTCTGTATGTCTGTATGTCTGTATGTCTGTATGTCTGTATGTCCGTATGTCTGTATGTCTGTATGTCCGTATGTCCGTATGTCTGTATGTCTGTATGTCTGTATGTCTGTATGTCTGTATGTCTGTATGTCTGTATGTCTGTATGTCTGTATGTCTGTATGTCTGTATGTCTGTATGTCTGTATGTCTGTATGTCTGTATGTCTGTATGTCTGTATGTCTGTATGTCTGTATGTCTGTATGTCTGTATGTCTGTATGTCTGTATGTCTGTATGTCTGTATGTCTGTATGTCTGTATGTCTGTATGTCTGTATGTCTGTATGTCTGTATGTCTGTATGTCTGTATGTCTGTATGTCTGTATGTCTGTATGTCTGTATGTCTGTATGTCTGTATGGCGGTCTGTATGTCTGCATGTCTGCATGTCTGCATGTCTGCATGTCTGTATGTCTGTGTGTATGGATGTCTGTATGTCTGTATGTCTGTATGTCTGTATGTCTGTATGTCTGTATGTCTGTATGTCTGTATGTCTGTATGTCTGTATGTCTGTATGTCTGTAT
>NW_024573625.1:0-8728 GCF_018153835.1 Drosophila eugracilis
GGTATTATAATTTGGTTTGAAGTTTGTTTGTCCGATTGTCAGTCTAGTTTCAATACGGTTGCGAGCTCAGTTCTAAAAGCTAGCGACTTAAAACTTTTACAGTCATCCTAAAAGGGTGTGTAAGCAGATCAAGTTTAAAATCGACCTTATCGGACGTTTATATCCCTATAAGCTCCTCAGTTGATCGATTTAATTCGCAAAATTCGAAGGATATTTCGCACAGTGTAAAGTTATCGCCACTCCCACTCAACGCCCATAGTCGCTTACCACGCTAAAGTTCATCCAGCGTTTGAAATCTTATTTTTTTGATAGTACAGCGCTGTCCTCCTCGATTCTCATAACTGGTGACCATGAAATCTTTTGATGGTACAGGTGCTCTCCTCCTCGATTCTCAAGCGTTGTGTATGGGCCATGCATTTAAAACCTTAAGGAATTGTCTAATTTTTACCATCATCCTTTATATTTATATTTTTATATTTTATATTTTATATTTTTATATTTTTAAATTTTTATATTTTTTTTATATTTTATATTTTATATTTTATATTTTATATTTTTTATATTTTATATTTTATATTTTTTATTTTTTATATTTTATATTTTATATTTTTATTTTTTATATTTTATATTTTATATTTTATATTTTTATATTTTATATTTTATATTTTATATTTTATATTTTATATTTTATATTTTATATTTTTTATATTTTATATTTTATATTTTATATTTTATATTTTATATTTTATATTTATATTTTATATTTTTATATTTTATATTTTATATTTTATGTTTATTTTATATTTTATATTTTATATTTTATATTTTATATTTTATATTTTATATTTTATATTTTATATTTTATATTTTTATATTTTATATTTTATATTTTATATTTTATATTTTATATTTTATATTTTATATTTTATATTTTATATTTTATATTTTATATTTTATATTTTATATTTTATATTTTATATTTTATATTTTTATATTTTATTTTATATTTTATATTTTATATTTTATATTTTATATTTTATATTTTATATTTTATATTTTATATTTTATATTTTATATTTTATATTTTATATTTTATATTTTATATTTTATATTTTATATTTTATATTTTATATTTTATATTTTATATTTTATATTTTATATTTTATATTTTATATTTTTATATTTTATATTTTATATTTTATATTTTTATATTTTATATTTTATATTTTATATTTTATATTTTATATTTTATATTTTATATTTTATATTTTATATTTTATATTTTATATTTTATATTTTATATTTTTTATATTTTATATTTTTATATTTTATATTTTATATTTTTTATATTTTATATTTTATATTTTATATTTTATATTTTATATTTTATATTTTATTTTTTTATATTTTTATTTTATATTTTATATTTTATATTTTATATTTTATATTTTATATTTTATATTTTTTATATTTTATATTTTATATTTTATATTTTATATTTTATATTTTATATTTTATATTTTATATTTTATATTTTATTTTATATTTTATATTTTATATTTTTATATTTTATATTTTATATTTTATATTTTATATTTTATATTTTATATTTTATATTTTATATTTTATATTTTATTTTTTATATTTTATATTTTATATTTTTATATTTTATATTTTATATTTTTATATTTTTATATTTTATATTTTATATTTTATATTTTATATTTTATATTTTATATTTTATATTTTATATTTTATATTTTATATTTTATATTTTTTATATTTTATATTTTATATTTTATATTTTATATTTTATATTTTATATTTTATATTTTATATTTTATATTTTATATTTTATATTTTATATTTTTATATTTTATATTTTATATTTTATATTTTATATTTTATATTTTATATTTTATATTTTTATTTTATATTTTTATATTTTATATTTTATATTTTATATTTTTATATTTTATATTTTATATTTTATATTTTATTTATTTTATATTTTATATTTTATATTTTATATTTTATATTTTATATTTTATATTTTATATTTTATATTTTATATTTTATATTTTATATTTTATATTTTATATTTTATATTTTATATTTTATATTTTATATTTTATATTTTATATTTTTATATTTTATATTTTTATATTTTATATTTTATATTTTATATTTTATATTTTATATTTTTTATATTTTATATTTTATATTTTATATTTTATATTTTATATTTTATATTTTATATTTTTATATTTTATATTTTATATTTTATATTTTATATTTATATTTTATATTTTATATTTTATATTTTATATTTTATATTTTATATTTTATATTTTATATTTTATATTTTATATTTTATATTTTTATATTTTATATTTTATATTTTATATTTTATATTTTATATTTTATATTTTATATTTTATATTTTATATTTTATATTTTATATTTTATATTTTATATTTTATATTTTATATTTTATATTTTATATTTTATTTTTTATATTTTATATTTTATATTTTATATTTTATATTTTATATTTTATATTTTATATTTTATATTTTATATTTTATATTTTATATTTTATATTTTATATTTTATATTTTATATTTTATATTTTATATTTTATATTTTATATTTTATATTTTTATATTTTATATTTTATATTTTATATTTTATATTTTATATTTTATATTTTATATTTATTTTATATTTTATATTTTATATTTTATATTTTATATTTTATATTTTATATTTTATATTTTATATTTTATATTTTATATTTTATATACCCATGCAGAGGGTATTATAATTTTGGTCAGAAGTTTGTTTGTCCGCTTGTCCGTCTATTTCAATACCGTTTGCGAGCTTAGTTTAAAAGCTAGCGACTTAAAACTTTCACAGTCATCCTAAAACATGTGTACGCAGATCAAGTTTGAAAATCGACCTGATCGGACGTCTATATCCTATAGCTCTCATAGGAACAATCGGATATAATTTGCAAAATTCAAGATATTTCGCACAGTGTAAAAGCTATGCCACTCCCACTCAACGCCCATAGTCGCTTACCACGCTAAAGTTCATCCAGCGCTTGAAATCTTATTTTTTGATAGTACAGCGCTGTCCTCCTCGATTCTCATAATTTGTGACCATGAACTTTTTTGATGGTACAGGTGCTCTCCTCCTCGATTCTCATAAAAGCGTTGTGTATGGGCCATGCATTTATATATACCCTTGCAGAGGCTATTATAATTTTGGTTAGAAGTTTGTTTGTCCGCTTGTCCGTCTGTTTCAATACCGTTTTCGAGCTCAGTTTAAAAGCTAGCGACTTAAAACTTTCACAGTCATCCTACAACATGTGTACGCAGATCAAGTTTGAAAATCGACCTTATCGGACGTTTATATCCTATAGCTCTCATAGGAACAATCGGATATAATTTGCAAAATTCAAGATATTTCGCACAGTGTAAAAGCTATGCCACTCCCACTCAACGCCCATAGTCGCTTACCACGCTAAAGTTCATCCAGCGCTTGCAATCTTATTTTTTGATAGTACAGCGCTGTCCTCCTCGATTCTCATAATTTGTGACCATGAACTTTTTTGATGGTACAGGTGCTCTCCTCCTCGATTCTCATAAAAGCGTTGTGTATGGGCCATGCATTTAAAACCTTAAGGAATTGTCTAATTTTTTACCATCATAATTGGACTTTTATATTGTATATTTTATATTTTATATTTTATATTTTATATTTTATATTTTATATTTTATATTTTATATTTTATATTTTATATTTTATATTTTATATTTTATATTTTATATTTTATATTTTATATTTTATATTTTATATTTTATATTTTATATTTTATATTTTATATTTTATATTTTTTATTTTATATTTTATATTTTATATTTTATATTTTATATTTTATATTTTATATTTTATATTTTATATTTTATATTTTATATTTTATATTTTATATTTTATATTTTATATTTTATATTTTATATTTTTATATTTTATATTTTATATTTTATATTTTATATTTTATATTTTATATTTTATATTTTATATTTTATATTTTATATTTTATATTTTATATTTTATATTTTATATTTTATATTTTATATTTTATATTTTATATTTTATATTTTATATTTTATATTTTATATTTTATATTTTATATTTTATATTTTATATTTTATATTTTATATTTTATATTTTATATTTTATATTTTATATTTTTATATTTTATATTTTATATTTTATATTTTATATTTTATATTTTATATTTTATATTTTATATTTTATATTTTATATTTTATATTTTATATTTTATATTTTATATTTTATATTTTATATTTTATATTTTATATTTTATATTTTATATTTTTATATTTTATATTTTATATTTTATATTTTATATTTTATATTTTATATTTTATATTTTATATTTTATATTTTATATTTTATATTTTATATTTTATATTTTATATTTTATATTTTATATTTTATATTTTATATTTTATATTTTATATTTTATATTTTATATTTTATATTTTATATTTTATATTTTATATTTTATATTTTATATTTTATATTTTATATTTTATATTTTATATTTTATATTTTATATTTTATATTTTATATTTTATATTTTTATATTTTATATTTTATATTTTATATTTTATATTTTATATTTTATATTTTATATTTTATATTTTATATTTTATATTTTATATTTTATATTTTATATTTTATATTTTATATTTTATATTTTATATTTTATATTTTATATTTTATATTTTATATTTTATATTTTATATTTTATATTTTATATTTTATATTTTATATTTTATATTTTATATTTTTATATTTTATATTTTATATTTTATATTTTATATTTTATATTTTATATTTTATATTTTATATTTTATATTTTATATTTTATATTTTATATTTTATATTTTATATTTTATATTTTATATTTTATATTTTATATTTTATATTTTATATTTTATATTTTATATTTTATATTTTATATTTTATATTTTATATTTTATATTTTATATTTTTATATTTTATATTTTATATTTTATATTTTATATTTTATATTTTATATTTTATATTTTATATTTTATATTTTATATTTTATATTTTATATTTTTATATTTTTTTTTATATTTTATATTTTATATTTTATATTTTATATTTTATATTTTATATTTTATATTTTATATTTTATATTTTATATTTTATATTTTATATTTTATATTTTATATTTTATATTTTATATTTTATATTTTATATATTTTTATATTTTATATTTTATATTTTATATTTTATATTTTATATTTTATATTTTATATTTTATATTTTATATTTTATATTTTATATTTTATATTTTATATTTTATATTTTATATTTTATATTTTATATTTTATATTTTATATTTTATATTTTATATTTTATATTTTATTTTATATTTTATATTTTATATTTTATATTTTATATTTTATATTTTATATTTTATATTTTATATTTTATATTTTATATTTTATATTTTATATTTTATATTTTATATTTTATATTTTATATTTTATATTTTATATTTTATATTTTATATTTTATATTTTATATTTTATATTTTATATTTTATATTTTATATTTTATATTTTATATTTTATATTTTATATTTTATATTTTATATTTTATATTTTATATTTTATATTTTATATTTTATATTTTTATATTTTATATTTTATATTTTATATTTTATATTTTATATTTTATATTTTATATTTTTATATTTTATATTTTATATTTTATATTTTATATTTTATATTTTATATTTTATATTTTATATTTTATATTTTATATTTTATATTTTATATTTTATATTTTATATTTTATATTTTATATTTTATATTTTATATTTTATATTTTATATTTTATATTTTATATTTTATATTTTATATTTTATATTTTATATTTTATATTTTATATTTTATATTTTATATTTTATATTTTATATTTTATATTTTATATTTTATATTTTATATTTTATATTTTATATTTTATATTTTATATTTTATATTTTATATTTTATATTTTATATTTTATATTTTATATTTTATATTTTATATTTTATATTTTATATTTTATATTTTATATTTTATATTTTATATTTTATATTTTATATTTTATATTTTATATTTTATATTTTATATTTTATATTTTATATTTTATATTTTATATTTTATATTTTATATTTTATATTTTATATTTTATATTTTATATTTTATATTTTATATTTTATATTTTATATTTTATATTTTATATTTTATATTTTATATTTTATATTTTATTTTATTTTATATTTTATATTTTATATTTTATATTTTATATTTTATATTTTATATTTTATATTTTATATTTTATATTTTATATTTTATATTTTATATTTTATATTTTATATTTTTATATTTTTATATTTTATATTTTATATTTTATATTTTATATTTTATATTTTATATTTTATATTTTATATTTTATATTTTATATTTTATATTTTATATTTTATATTTTATATTTTATATTTTATATTTTATATTTTATATTTTATATTTTATATTTTATATTTTATATTTTATATTTTTATTTTATATTTTATATTTTATATTTTATATTTTATATTTTATATTTTATATTTTATATTTTATATTTTATATTTTATATTTTATATTTTATATTTTATATTTTATATTTTATATTTTATATTTTATATTTTATATTTTATATTTTATATTTTATATTTTATATTTTATATTTTATATTTTATATTTTATATTTTATATTTTATATTTTATATTTTATATTTTATATTTTATATTTTATATTTTATATTTTATATTTTATATTTTATATTTTATATTTTATATTTTATATTTTATATTTTATATTTTATATTTTATATTTTATATTTTATATTTTATATTTTATATTTTATATTTTATATTTTATATTTTATATTTTATATTTTATATTTTATATTTTATATTTTATATTTTATATTTTTATATTTTATTTTTTATATTTTATATTTTATATTTTATATTTTATATTTTATATTTTATATTTTATATTTTTATATTTTATATTTTATATTTTATATTTTATATTTTATATTTTATATTTTATATATTTTATATTTTATATTTTATATTTTATATTTTATATTTTATATTTTATATTTTATATTTTATATTTTATATTTTATATTTTTATATTTTATATTTTATATTTTATATTTTATATTTTATATTTTATATTTTATATTTTATATTTTATATTTTATATTTTATATTTTATATTTTATATTTTATATTTTATATTTTATATTTTATATTTTATATTTTATATTTTTTATATTTTATATTTTATATTTTATATTTTATATTTTATATTTTATATTTTATATTTTATATTTTATATTTTATATTTTATATTTTATATTTTATATTTTATATTTTATATTTTATATTTTATATTTTATATTTTTATATTTTATATTTTATATTTTATATTTTTATATTTTATATTTTATATTTTATATTTTATATTTTATATTTTTATATTTTATATTTTATATTTTATATTTTATATTTTATATTTTATATTTTATATTTTATATTTTATATTTTATATTTTATATTTTATATTTTATATTTTATATTTTATATTTTTATATTTTATATTTTATATTTTATATTTTATATTTTATATTTTATATTTTATATTTTATATTTTATATTTTATATTTTATATTTTATATTTTATATTTTATATTTTATATTTTATATTTTATATTTTATATTTTATATTTTATATTTTATATTTTATATTTTATATTTTATATTTTATATTTTAGTATTTTATATTTTATATTTTATATTTTATATTTTATATTTTATATTTTATATTTTTATATTTTATATTTTATATTTTATATTTTATATTTTATATTTTATATTTTATATTTTATATTTTATATTTTATATTTTATATTTTATATTTTATATTTTATATTTTATATTTTATATTTTTATATTTTATATTTTATATTTTATATTTTATATTTTATATTTTATATTTTTATATTTTATATTTTTATATTTTATATTTTATATTTTTATATTTTATATTTTATATTTTATATTTTTATATTTTATATTTTATATTTTATATTTTATATATTTTATATTTTATATTTTATATTTTATATTTTATTTTTATATTTTATATTTTATATTTTATATTTTATATTTTATATTTTATATTTTATATTTTATATTTTATATTTTATATTTTATATTTTATATTTTATATTTTATATTTTATATTTTATATTTTATATTTTATATTTTATTTTATTTTATATTTTATATTTTATATTTTTATATTTTATATTTTATATTTTATATTTTATATTTTATATTTTATATTTTATATTTTATATTTTATATTTTATATTTTATATTTTATATTTTTATATTTTATATTTTATATTTTATATTTTATATTTTTATATTTTATATTTTATATTTTATATTTTATATTTTATATTTTATATTTTATATTTTATATTTTATATTTTATATTTTATATTTTATATTTTATATTTTTATATTTTATATTTATATTTTTATATTTT
>NW_024573626.1:0-1263 GCF_018153835.1 Drosophila eugracilis
AACGGTTATATTGTCCATTTCGCGAGAAATGGATCAAGTCGCAATTTTTAGCTGTGAATGCAGATTTGTTAGAAATTTAACAAGGAATCGAACGAGATATGCCATTCCAGATTCGAGTAACTATTGGCTTAGTTATAGCGACAATACTGCAACTTAAATTAGAAAAATGGGAAAATTTAAGTTGGCATATTTGATAACCCGGTTATATTGTCCATTTCGCGAGAAATGGATCAAATTCGCAATTTTAGCTGTGAATGCAGTTTTGTTAGAAATTTAACAAAAGGAATCAAACAGGATATGCCATTCCAGATTCGAGTAACTATTGGCTTAGTTAAAGCAATAATACTGCAACTTAAATTAGAAAAAATGGGAAAATTTAAGTTGGCATATTTGATAACGGTAATATTGTCCATTTTCGCGAGAAATGGATCAAAATTCGCAATTTTAGCTGTGAATGCAGTTTTGTTAGAAATTTAACAAGGAATCGAACGAGATATGCCATTCCAGATTCGAGTAACTATTGGCTTAGTTATAGGCAATGATACTGCAACTTAAATTAGAAAAAATGGGAAAATTTAGGTTGGCATATTTGATAACGGGTAATATTAGTCCATTTTCGAGAAATGGATCAAAATTCGCAATTTTAGCTGTGAATGCAGTTTTGTTAGAAATTTAACAAGGAATCGAACGAGATATGCCATTCCAGATTCGAGTAACTATTGGCTTAGTTAAAGCAATAATACTGCAACTTAAATTAGAAAAAATGGGAAAATTTAAGTTGGCATATTTGATAACGGTAATATTGTCCATTTTCGCGAGAAATGGATCAAAATTCGCAATTTTAGCTGTGAATGCAGTTTTGTTAGAAATTTAACAAGGAATCGAACGAGATATGCCATTCCAGATTCGAGTAACTATTACTTAGTTATAGCAATAATACTGCAACTTAAATTAGGAAAAATGGGAAAATTTAAGTTGACATATGTTGATAGTTATATTGTCCATTTCGTGAAATGGATCAAAATTCGCATTTTAACCTGGTGAATACAGTTTTTGTTAAATTTAAGTAAGGGAATCGAACTAGATATACCATTCCAGATTCGAGTAACTATTGAACTAGTTATAGCAGCCATACTGCAACTTAAATTAAGAAAAATGGGAGAAATTTGGGTTAGCATATTTGATAACAGTAAATATTGTCCATTTTCATAGAAATTCTATTTAGCACAGCGGAAATGCAGTTTTGTTGAAAATTTAACAAGG
>NW_024573628.1:0-13347 GCF_018153835.1 Drosophila eugracilis
TACCAGCCTGGCACACCGCTGACAACACATCGATTGCTGCCAGGGGACTGATACTAATTTATACATTGTTGAGCCACTAAGAGTTTTTAATTTTTTATAAAATAAATGAACCGTGGCTGTTCAATTTCCAAATTTTTATTGCGAGTTAAAATCAAATCAAACCAAATCAACTCTGCAACAAAAACCAAAGCCTTATGCAAAAGTACCAACGTAAACTACAAGAAGCTCGAGCTACAGTAGTACTGCCAAGGTACAAAATAACACTAAAGAGCACGCTTTAGGACCTCCCCGTTAAGAAACTTGCCCTTCAACAGAGTCCTTGAAGGGCAGCAACCCCTTGTTACGCCTTGTCGTTCCAACAACTGCCTTTAGTACTGCAACACGTTTCAGTATTGAGGGTGGTCAAAAAGACCCCCTTGTTGATCAAACGTTGCAGTTGCCTTGCCTTCAATGGCCACCTCATCGTTGCCCTTTATTGTACCCTTATTGATTCACGAACTTTCACTTGGGATATATCTTTCCTTGTTCTCCACGTTGCATTTGGCACTTGCTGACACATACTAGTCCAATGCTGCGATCTTCAGATTCATTGACCACAGCACGCTTGCGACTCATGGCACCAGAGGCACGGGTGGAGGTACACAGTGATTGGCTGAAGGACTGTATCGTAGCCGTGCTGGCGGCTGGGGTATTGTTCGGGCTCGCCGACCAGCAGCTTGTCGAAGACAGCGATTTCCAAGTCCAGTTACACCACGATGTCCTGGTACTCATACAGTTGATGGGTCAAATGCTCGCACAGTCGAATAAGTTTCTTCTTGAACTGAGCTACGTCTTGGCTGACGCTCACGAGTGCTATCTAGTTCCTGCTCCAATTCACGTCGAGCTGAAAATCGTGAGTCTTGGCATTTAGACTGTCAATACGAACACGATTTGAGCGCAACTCTTCGATGAACTTGTGCGTGCAGCAGCCCTTTTGCAGACGACGGACTTTATCCTCGTATAGGGACTTAATAAATTGCATCTGCTCCTCATACTGGGAGCGCAGCTTCAACTTGGCATAATAGTCGGGAGCTGAGGCGTCCGTTGATGTCGCAGTACTCTGTCTGGCGGATGCGGCGCGACTCATTGATCTCATGTAAGTGGATCTGATCCTTGTAATTAAGTGAGCTTCCTTTTTAGAGTTGATTTTTTCTAACGCTTTACAATTAGTAATGCTTGGTTGAGTGTATGCACCAGGTCTTTTATTATAAATAATCATTCTATCATGCGAATATGCATCCGAATCGAAACGTTTTCACCACGTAAATTTACCAAATCACCGTTTTGATTTACAATGCGTATGGACAGAGTGCATATTTCATTACTGTTAATTGGCAAGTAAAACAAGATTATGTGGTATCACACTCATTTTATAGCCAGGAGGAACATTGATACCGAATTCGTATAACGTATGATTGGGTGTATTGTCTACATATAAATACGTATACAGGATATATGGGTTATGGCTCACTCTGATATCGGGTACAGCTTCTGGCTCACTTTGATAACGTATACGGCTTCTGGCTCACTTCCGGTTATGTGGTTTTATTATCAGTTGTAGTTAATATAGATTTATTATCAGTTGTGGTTTTTGTGGTCTATGCGGTTTCCGGTTTTTGTAGGCTCTGTAGTTTTAGTATCAGTTGTAATGTGTATGTGTTTTTGTGGGTTGTGTAGTTTTACAGAATGCCCCAAGTAGCAATTGCTTTTTGAACTATCGATAATTTTGACTTTGACATTTCGAATGTCATTGTCAATGTGTCAGATATTTAGTAGAAGGTTTTCGGTTTACGGAATAGTTTATTTTACGCTCGAAGAATTCTGATCGTTAATGGGGCTATCGAGGTATGTTCTAAGGCTTTATCTTTTCCCGAATGGAAGAAGAACACATAGGCGACATATGTTTCCAGCATGATGGCGCTACGTGCCACACAACCAACGTGGTAAGTTTGAAAATCGCATAGCCAGCCTGGCAGCTGCGATTTGACCACGTTCGACTAGTTTTTGTGAGGTGCCATCAAGGATAAGTGCTATGCCAACCACCCAGAGACGATTGACATCCTAAAGCACGAGATTGAAGTCGCCATGATAGCCAATGAGGGCCATACTATCGAAAATGTGTTTAAAAATTGGGCCGACCGAATGGGCTACTGTAAAGCCAGCCGACACATGTTCTGAGATTTAAGATCATTCGTATATCGTGTCTACTTGGGGGCACGCTTTCTGAAAAATATTTTCTAGAACAATCACGATTTGATATTCTTTATTTTATAATGTACCCCACTCAATCCCCTCTCTCCATCCACCCCTTCTCGGACTTTACATACACATCATCGATGAAGGCTTTAGATATTTTTTTCTTAATGAGCGCAAAAATTGTATATAAACTTAAAAATTCAGTTCTCATATTTTTTTTGAAAAGAAGCCGTTATCACAAACCACAAATATTCAGTTATCACAAACCACAAATATTTTTTTTGTAAAAGGAAGTATTTATCTCAAACCGCAGTTCCCACGCTTGTTTTTCTGAAAAATAATATAAATACTGAATGCGAGCAACAAAATATTTTTTTTTTGTGGAAGGAAGTAGATATAACAAACCCCAGTTCCCACACTTTGTTGTTTCTGAAAATGGTTTAAATACTGATACGATACTGACCAACAATACTGACCAAGTCAGAAGAAGTTCATGCTATTTGTGCCATACAAACTCGTACTGTTTTAGCTGCCTCCTAATTGCTTACCTACAGGATGAGTGGATCGAGCGCGGTCCACTATCTCTGCCATCAATAAGGATCATAAGATAACCTGTATCAATAGAAAACGCACAAGTCAGGAGAACGCTGACTCAGTTATGTTTCTGCCAGAGCGTTATCTAAGACGGCTGTGCAGCATGTTTCGAAAGGGAACTAGAAATTCGTCAAAGAAACCTTATTCTCTGAAGAAGCGAAATTAACTAAAAAGAATAAAATGTATTTAAATATTGAAAAAAAAACAAAGTGGTTGTAGTTTTTTGCGAGTTTTGTGGAGACATTTTCCAGAATATAGCTTTTGTTGATCAACTAAGAGTTTTTAATTGCTGTAGAATAAATAAACCGGGGCAGTTCAATTTACAAATTTTACTCCGAGCTCAAATCAAACAAAATCCACTTAGCACAAAGAACACGGCGAATGTACAAAACGAAGCTGTTGAAAAATACGTATGTTTATACATACAAGTGCAAGAGTTATATATATATTCATACATCACATCTATTGTGTATGTGTTGATAGAGAGGGATCTAAGAAGGTAACGGCAACAGTGCCGGAATAAAATTAATTTTAAATTAAAGATTTCTATAGGTTATGGGCCCAGTCACAATTGCAACTGAAAAATAATAGGAATACGTTGATTGTTGAAATAAAACTTAAAGTGAATAAAAAAAAGGTGAAAGCATATGTGAATGTTTGTGTGCATATATGTATGCAGTTTGCAGTCACCATCGAAATATAAATGCTAGAAGTGTTTGATTATTGTGTGATAGAAATTTCACAATATAACTATTTAATTTCACAAGAAATGACTCTGGGACCAATTCACATATATTTCCAGGAAGAAGCCAAGGCGAATTCGCCGAACTGACGAATTTGCTGAACTGTGTTAGTGGACCGTGTTGCTGAACTGTGTTGCTGGACTTTATTGCTGAACTGTGTTGCTTTATTTTTATTGCTGAACTGTGTTGCTGGACTGTGCCGCTGTGTTGCTAAAAAGTTGTTTGCTAGGAAGTATTGCTGTGTTGGAAAACGATGGATAAGGGTAAACGGAAAATAAAACCATTTGATGGTGAAAAGTACTCTATTTGAAAGTTAGTAGGTTAATAAAGCTGGTTCTGGCATAGATTAATGGGCTATTAAGCTGTCACATTAGTGATAGAAAATATGGTTTCCCCCACCCCGAAACCCATTATCCGTCGTCTCCTGTGATAAGGATTGCCCCTTATCACCCTTTTAGTCATTATAGATTCTGGCACAGAAATCCTAAGCCCATAAATTATAGGTTTTAAAATCAGTGCATGTGTTCAAAGAAGTAATAAAATGTGACGATTGTGTCATGATCCGTTGTGCCCCTATCCGTTATTTGGGAATATTGAAGTATATTCCTGACCCTAATTAGGAGGATTGGGAACGTCTTAAGGGATTGAATTTTCTCAAAACACACTGTCAATTTCTATATATGTAAGCCTCTGTCTACGTGAGTGCGAGTGTATGGTTGAGTGAGAACCCCAGATGTGTGTGAAGAGGGTCGGATTCTTATCACGATATGGAGAACCGATATACGTTCATGGACGCACCATAATAAAATTGTCAAGTGCATAGTCAAGTATAAGTCAATGTTTCAAGTTGTTTATTCAAATTTCAGAGGGACACAGACTAAATAGTTTGCATTGCAGTCGTCGTTTCTTAACGCTCGCATATCTCACCGTAATAAAAATGTCAATACATATGCATACAGTTACTGGGTAGACATGGACCAACTCAATTAAGTGAAGGAGGAAAGGGATACAGGAGTGTAACGTTGCAGTAATTGTTTTCTGAGAACATGTTTCTAAGACAATTCTATACATATTTCAAAGTGTTTGGGATATCTGACTTTCAATATAGTTGAAAAACTGGATTGTTGGGAGGTCTAGGAGTATAACATATAAAACATATGGCAAATGCGTTGACACAAATTCAGCAATGGCTTCTTTTGAGCAGCGGTAAAGCGTATGTAAGTATGTATTTATTTTCGGCGGTATACGAATATAGAAACAGAGATATGTAAATATGTACTCACGGCACGCTTGGGCAGTCTCCTCCGGGATTAAGTTAAGTTTCAAACCTGAATCTAATAACGCTCTGACTATCTGAAACTGCACGTTTCCATCCTTGACGTGGACTATCGCTGTTGGTATGATACTTTTCGGGACGTGCTAGAAGAGAAATCTGTGGTGGTCTTGGCTGCACAGCTGCTGCTTGACCTTTACGTGACACTATTGAACGATCTGCAATGGATGCTACATAACCTCGATTTGTTGAGAATTCATGCAAGAGAGTGTGATGCGCTGTTTGCCATACTCTGCACCTTTAATTGGATGAGCAATCGGTTAAAGTGTAAGATTTCCGTAAGCAGTTGAATCACAGAGGTGTATTTTTTACGAAATCCTTTCGTTGAGCTAAGCTTAATTTTGCAAAGACCTTGCAATGACTTATATAATGAGTGGCTGACTCACAGTAAACTCAGATAGCCGGTGTAGTGACAAATGTCTTCGACAATAAACTCGGTGATGCTTTTAGTTTCTGAGACCAATCACCTTGGCGGTTCTTGATTGAGATCCGTTAACGACCTACTAAGAACTGGCATCGGTGTGTTAGTGTGTTACAAAACTTGACCCAAATGGGTAGCTCGTCGAATGATTGTTTTTCATCGTAGCTGAGTCGAGTATCTGCGTGCACTTTTAAAAGAACCAGTCTACTTTTGAAATCATTATTGTTAATATCATCCGCGCTGCCCAAAGATAAGATAGATTCTCGGATAGCTGACAAACAGTTTATCAATAAATTAAATTTATCGATCTGAGGAATTATGGGATCACTATATACAAGGTTAGTTAACGCTTCCTCTAATCGTTTGTAATTGCTGAAGGTTCCGTCTAAATTTGGACGGAATTTTTAATCCGTATTTGTGCACAAGTTCATCTCTGCACGTGGCTGCATATCGCTGATTGGGAGGGGGAAAAGTTATGCAATCCTGGGCGCTGTGGTGGTTCAGAAAGATTCCGAGCTTCGTACTTCTCAACGGCGATGATCCGGCTGGTTTACCTGTCTCCAGACAGGCGGACAATGCTGCTGATGTCTCTCCGGCGATTCCTTTTAGCTGACTCGATCGATGTTGGTTGCCGCTGTAGTTGCTTGTCGTTGGTGCGATGCGCTGGACATTTTTCCAAATCTGAAAAATTCTGAACTTCCGATTATTCCGTACTGCGTCCTGTCACGGTCGCCAAAGTGTTCGATCGACTGCCGAACTTGTTCGCCAATCGAAAGTACTTCAGTAAGAATTGTAGCTTAAGCCACGTTATGCAACACTAGATATTACAGATACATATATGTATATATCTACTATATAAAAATTATTCGGGTTTTTCTTCCTGACGCTATAACTCCAGAACGCACAAACCGATTTCCATGGGTTTGCATTCGTTGGAAAAGTCTCGCGCTCCGTGAGGTTTATATCAAACAACGATAAGAAAAAATAAAAAAGGAAAGCGGGAAAACCTTTTTTATTTAAGTTATGCGTTTCCTGACATTTCAATTGGAACAGCAGGCAAGCTACTGAATGAAGTAGGAATGATTGTGCCAAATCGATCGATGTACGATGCATGTCCTTGAAGAGCAGCAACCTTGACTCCTTGTCGTTCCAACAACTGCCTTTAGTACTGCAACACGTTTCAGTATTACAGAGGGTGGTCAAAAGACCCCCTTGTTGATCAAAACGTTGCAGTTGCCTGCCTCCAATGGCCACCTCATCGTTGCCCTTATTGTACCCCTTTTATGATTCACGAACTTTCACTTGGGATATATCTTTCCTTGTTCTCCACGTTGCATTTGGCACTTGCTGACACATACTAGTCCGAGATGCTGCGATCTTCAGATTCATTGACCACAGCACGCTTGCGACTCATGGCACCAGAGGCACGGAGGTGGAGGTGGATTGGCTGAAGGACTGTATCGTAGCCGTGCTGGCGGCTGGGGTATTGTTCAGGCTCGCCGACCAGCAGTTTGTCGAAGACAGCGATTTCCAAGTCCAGTTACACCACGATGTCCTGGTACTCATACAGTTGATGGGTCATCTCTTCGCACAGTCGAATAAGCTTCTTCTTGAACTGAGCTACGTCTTGGCCGTGACGCTCGCGAGTATTATCTAGTTCCTGCTCCAATTCACGTACGAGCTGAAAATCGTGAGTCTTGGCATTCAGACTGTCAATACGAACACGATTTGAGCGCAACTCTTCGATGAACTTGTGCGTGCAGCAGACCCTTGCAGACGACGGACTTTATCCTCGTATAGGGACTTAATAAATTGCATCTGCTCCTCATACTGGGAGCGCAGCTCCTATAGCGACTGCTTCAACTTGGCATAATAGTCGGAGCTGAGGCGTCCGTTGATGTCGCAGTACTCTGTCTGGCGGATGCGGCGCGACTCATTGATCTCATGTAAGTGGATCTGATCCTTGTAATTAAGTGAGCTTCCTTTTAGAGTTGATTTTTTTTCTAACGCTTTACAATTAGTAATGCTTGGTTGAGTGTATGCACCAGGTCTTTTATTATAAATAATCATTCTATCATGCGAATATGCATCCGAATCGAAACGTTTTCACCACGTAAATTTACCAAATCACCGTTTTGATTTACAATGCGTATGGACAGTGTGCATTTTTCATTACTGTTAATTGGCAAGTAAACAAGATTATGTGGTATCACACTCATTTTATAGCCAGGAGGAACATTAATACCGAATTCGTATAACGTATGATTGGGTGTATTGTCTACATATAAATACGTATACAGGATATATGGGTTATGGCTCACTCTGATATCGGGTACAGCTTCTGGCTCACTTTGATAACGTATACGGCTCTGGCTCACTTTGATAACGTATACGGCTTCTGGCTCACTTCCGGTTATGTGGTTTTATTATCAGTTGTAGTTAATATAGATTTATTATCAGTTGTGGTTTTTGTGGTCTATGCGGTTTCCGGTTTTTGTAGGCTCTGTAGTTTTAGTATCAGTTGTAATGTGTATGTGTTTTTGTGGGTTGTGTAGTTTTACAGAATGCCCCAAGTAGCAATTGCTTTTTGAACTATCGATAATTTTGACTTTGACATTTCGAATGTCATTGTCAATGTGCCAGATATTTAGTAGAAGGTTTTCGGTTTACGGAATAGTTTATTTTACGCTCGAAGAATTCTGATCGTTAATGGGGCTATCGGGGTATGTTGTAAGGCTTTATCTTTTCCCGAATGGAAGAAGAACACATAGGCGACATATGGTTCCAGCATGATGGCGCTACGTGCCACACAACCAACGTGGTAAGTTTGAAAATCGCATAGCCAGCCTGGCAGCTGCGATTTGACCACGTTCGACTAGTTTTTGTGAGGTGCCATCAAGGATAAGTGCTATGCCAACCACCCAGAGACGACTGACGTCCTAAAGCACGAGATTGAAGTCGCCATGATGGCCAAGGAGGGCCATAACATCGAAAATGTGTTTAAAAATTGGGTCGACCGAATGGGCTACTGTAAAGCCAGCCAACACGTGTTCTGATAATCAAGATCATTCGTATATCGTGTCCACTTGGGGGCACGCTTTCTGAAAAATATTTTCTAGAACATTCACGATTTGATATTCTTTATTTTATCATGTACCCCACTCAATCCCCTCTCTCCATCCACCCCTTCTCGGACTTTACATACACATCATCGATGAAGGCTTTAGATGTTTTTTTCTGAATGAACGCAAAAATGTTATATAAACTTTAAAATTCAGTTCTGATATTTTTTCCGAAAAGAAGCCGTTATCACAAACCACAAATATTCAGTTATCACAAACCACAAATATTTTTTTTGTAAAAGGAAGTATTTATCTCAAACCGCAGTTCTCACGCTTGTTTTTCTGAAAAATAATATAAATACTGAATGCGAGCAACAAAATATTTTTTTTTGTGGAAGGAAGTAGATATAACAAACCCCAGTTCCCACGCTTTGTTGTTTCTGAAAATGGTTTAAATACTGATACCATACTGACCAGCAATACTGACCAAGTCAGAAGAAATTCATGCTATTTGTGCCATACAAACTCGTACTGTTTTAGCTGCATCCTCATTGCTTACCTACAGGATGAGTGGATCGAGCTCGGTGCATTATCTCTGCCATCAATAAGGATCATAAGATCAATGCCTTTAATTAACCGGTATCAATAGAAAACGCAGAAGTCAGGAGAACGCTGACTTAGTTATGATCTGCCAGAGCGTTATCTAAGACGGCTGTGCAGTATGTTTCGAAAGGGAACTAGAAATTCGTCAAAGAAACCTTATTCTCTGAATAAGAGAAATTAAAAAAAGAATAAAATGTATTTAAATATTGAAAAACCAAAAAAAACAAAACGGTTTGTAGTTTTTTGCGAGTTTTGTGGGGATATTTTCCAGAATATAGCTTTTGTTGATCAACTAAGAGTTTTTAATTGCTGTAGAATAAATAAACCGGGGCAGTTCAATTTACAAATTTTACTCCGAGCTCAAATCAAACAAAATAAACTTAGCACAAAGAACACGGCGAATGTACAAAACGAAGCTGCTGAAAAATACGTATGTAAATACATACAAGTGCAAGAGTTATATATATATTCATACATCACATTTATTGTGTATGTGTTGATAGAGAGGGATCTAAGAAGGTAACGGCAACAGTGCCTTCTGGTTGTAACCCTCACACATTCTTCTTCTTTTGTGCACGCGTCAATTAGTGTCACTTCAGATTTGGCGCGAGCTAGTGCGGTTCTGGTTGCTTGGTGGGACAATTTTAAATTAAAGATTTCTATTGGTTTATAGGCCCAGTCACAATTGCAACGGAAAAATAATAGAATACAGTTGATTGTTGAAATAAAACTAAGTTAAAGTGAATAAAAAAGTGAAAGCATATGTGAATGTTTGTGTGCATATATGTATGCAGTTTGCAGTCACCATCGAAATATAAATGCTGGAAGTGTTTAATTAGTGTGTGATAGAAATTTCACAATATAACTATTTAATTTCACAAAAAATGACGCTGCGACCAATTCACATATATTATATTTCCAGGAAGAAGCCAAGACGAATTCGCCGAAGTGACGAATTTGCTGAACTGTGTTGGTGGACCGTGTTGCTGGAACTGTGTTGCTGGACTTTATTGCTGAACTGTGTTGCTTTTATTTTTATTGCTGAACTGTGTTGCTGGACTGTGCCGCTGTGTTGCTAAGAAGTTGTTTTCTAGGAAGTATTGCTGTGTTGGAAAACGATGGATAAGGGTAAACGGAACATAAAACCAATTTATGGTGAAAAGTACTCTATTTGAAAGTTAGTAGGTTAATAAAGCTGGTTCTGCCACAGATTTATGGGCTATTAACCTAGATGTGTGTGAAGAGGGTCGGATACTTATCACGATATGGAGAACCGATATACGTTAATGGACGCACCATAATAAAATTGTCAGGTGCATAGTCAAATTCACAAATTCTCTTCCGAAGCGAACGGACGTGTTTTTTTCTCTCGTTAACTTCGTTGATTATTTATGAATATACGATTAAACCGATTCGAATTGCTTTGTATTAATAAAACCTTTAGCCGTTTGCCTTCCGCGCAGTGAATTAAACTGTGTAGCTTCTGTTTTTTTTGTTTAAACTCTTAATTTACTTAAATTATTTTCACATTCTCCTATTTCTCGTCTTTCGCGATTAACGGTTCCTCTCCCGCCCGCGCCTCTCTCGCGTGCTTATCTATACCTTATCTTGATTTCAATCTATTCTCAATTCTTATAGTGTGCACATCTAAAACTTATCTTGTTTTTATTCTTTTTTTCTATTCTCGCACAGTGGGTTTTTTTCGATTAAATAGTGCTTCAAAGTAATAAATATATCTCATTATGTCAGAAATTGTGATATATGTATGCAGTTTGCAGTCACCATCGAAATATAAATGCTGGAAGTGTTTGATTATTGTGTGATAGAAATTTCACAATATAACTATTTAATTTCACAAAAAAATGACGCTGCGACCAATTCACATATATTATATTTCCAGGAAGAAGCCAAGCTGAATTCGCCGAACTGACGAATTTGCTGAACTGTGTTGGTGGACCGTGTTGCTGAACTGTGTTGCTGGACTTTATTGCTGAACTGTGTTGCTTTATTTTTATTGCTGAACTGTGTTGCTGGACTGTGCCGCTGTGTTGCTAAAAAGTTGTTTGCTAGGAAGTATTGCAGTGTTGGAAAACGTTGGATAAGGGTAATCTTCAATCTTCAATTCTGCGATATCGAAATCATTTGTGTTAAACGTTCGCTTCCTGGTAGGTTTTTATTTATTACGTGTCCTTACATCCCTCCCAAGTCCGATCCATCCACTTATGAGTTGCACCTAGCGGCCATACAGTCCGTTTTTACATTATTATCAGATTTGGATCAGTTAGTGGTTCTGGGTGATTTTAACATACCACAAATTAACTGGTCAAAAAATGATAATACTTTAGCTCTAACACCTTCCTCACATAATGATTTTATTGCAGGTATGTTATTCGTCACCCTAGAACAAATTAAGCATGTTAAAAACTCTTGGTCGGTTACCTCGATCTATGCTTTATCTCAGATCCGGACTCGTATTTATATCTAGGGTTCCCCCACTTACACCCTGGAAGATTCTTTGTCATCTGTCCAAAAAGGTTCGATGTTTTAGCCTGTCAGACTTTCTTAACCTTAATATTCTTATCTCTGATTTTGACTGGTCCGATCTGTAACACTCCTTGGTATACCAAGGGCTTAAGCACCTTAAAAAAATATAAAGTTCAGGCTTCAGAACAAATACTTAAAAACTAGAAAAACGGTCAAATTCCGTGCCTAACGCTCAGTGCTATAAAAACTATTTAGCTCGTTGTAGGACCCAACTTATACAGGAACCGAAACAGTTTTATAATTTCGTAAAGACTAAGCGTAGACCTAAAACGTTTCCCTTCAGCACCAACGTTTGAAAACTCAACTCATCTGATCGAGGCAATAGCCGATATGTTCGCCAAGTTTTTTCAAACTACATATTCACCTTCGACAACCGCTACGCAGCCTTATGTCTACGGTGTTTCGCAGTCGAACCTCGTCACGCGACCTTTTCTATCTAAGAGTGGTATTCTTAAGGATCTTCAGAGTATTAAGCCGACCTACTTTCCGGGCCCCGATTGCGTTCCCGGCTGTGTGCTTAGGTACTGCGTGTCTTCCATTTGCAATCCTTTCTCGAACTGTTTAACCTCTCGCTTGAAAACGACTACGTTTCCCCTATTTGAAGGGAATCTTTCATCATTCCTTTACAAAAGAAAGAGAAAACTTTGGTTGCTGGTAATTATAAGAGGGTATCTCTAAATTATCAGCAATTCCTAAACTCTTGAGAAAATTGTTGTGCCCTGTTTGCAACACCCAGTGTAGATCAGTAATATCTCCATATCAACATGTTTTATGACTACAACTACAAACTTATTTGAATTTACCCTCTTATGTCATCACTGAGTTCCGAGAAAGTCTTCAGACAGATGTCATCTAGCACTGACTTTAGTAAAAGCATTTGACTCTGTAAGTCACCACTTTAGTTCATAAACTTGACTTAATAGATTCCTATGCGATCTTCTTAAGTGGCTTGAAAGTTATCTGACTGGTAGAACGCAACGTGTTTTATTTTAAAGATGTCTGGTCCGATTTATGCTTCATCCGGTGTCCCTCAGGGAAGCCATTTAGGTCCGCTATTTTTCAGCATTATTCATAAATGACCTTCCAATCGCTTTAACAAATTCTTTTATTTTAATGTACGCAGATGATGTGAAACTTTGTATTCAAGAGTAAAAACTGCGTGCTACCAGAGAAAAACTACACTCTGACTCCAATTAACTTCAATTTTGCTGCTCTGCAAACTTACTAAATCTTAACGGCTCTAAGTGTAAAGTAATGATCTTCAGTCGCTCTTTAAGCCGTTATATCCACTTATACACTTTGTGGTGTAACCCTCAGATAGAATTTAGGGCTAGTAGACGACTTCTGTGTCCTATTGATGCCAAACTTACATTTTCCGACCATGAGCATTTTCCATGATTAACAAAGCCAGAGGTGTGTTAGGTTTTTATAAAACGATGGTCGAAAGAATTTAATGACCCTTTACGTAACCAAAACTTTATTTTGTCTCTCTAGTTCGTCCGATTCGAGTATGCATTCCTGCGTCTGGAACTCCCAGTACGTGTCCACCAAGACCGTATAGAATCAATCCAAAAAGCTTTCTCTTATTTGCTCTTTCGTGGTTAAAAATTGGGAGGCAAACTTCTACATTTTCCTCCTATAAAAGCAGACTATTACTAATAAACTTACTGACCCTTGCTAACCGTAGGTACGTTGCTGTTGTTTTTATTAACAATCTTATTAGTGGGAGTATTACGCTAGCCAAGCCCCAATAGGTCGCTTAACATCAATGTGCCCGCTAGACCACTAGAAACTAAATTCCTTGGTATCCTT
>NW_024573629.1:0-1037 GCF_018153835.1 Drosophila eugracilis
ATTTATTTATTCATTTATTTTCCCGCGTTATCCCTGTGTTCGAAATAGTACGAAAGACAGCATCGCCCCTCGGTCAGTTGGGCGTGAGGTGGGTTGCGTTAAACAACCGGGAGTCGCGAAAAATAAAAGTAAAAGTCAATGTTTCAAGTTGTTTATTCAAATTTCATATTTTTTTTAGATTAAATACTTTAAACAAATGGACACAGACTAAAATGAGTTTGCATTGCAGTCGCCGTTTTCTTAACTCGCATATCTCACCGTATTAAAAATATCAATACATATGCATACAGTTGTGTTAGGTAAACATGGACTAAACTCACCAATCAGTGAGGAAAGGGATACTGGAGTGTGTGCAGTAATTATTTTCTGAGAACATGTTTTCAAAACATTTATTCATACTTTTCAAAGTGTTTGGGATATCTGACTTTCAACAAAGTTACAAAAACTGAATCTGAAAGTGTTGGGAGGTCTAGGAATCAGGCAACATATCTGTATGCCCTTTAAGTATAAAAGGAGAGCAGTCAAATTTTTCAGTATCAGTTCGTCAGGAGCACCAAAAACACCTTGGCGAGCGTAATATCTGTGGAATTCGATTCAATTCAGGCATTGGAATTCCTGAGAGATTTTATCGAAATCGGTGACCAAGACTCCGATGTAGTGGTCATCGAAGAATCCCGGAGCCAAACAAATTATAATGGATCTAGGACGAAGTTGAAGACACTATAGACAGAACTGGGAGGGAATTATTTCCAGACCTCTACTGGTCATCTAATTATCTGAAATAATGTTGAGAAGTCTGAAATACTTTTTTGTATTTTTATTTTCTCATTCTATTTTCTAGATTAAAAATATATATTCATAATGTTTGCTGCCTCCCCTTTCGTACTCAAAATTTGTATGACATCCAATAAGTGTCGATTCTCTTCCTGGTAGCTGAATCCTACCCCAGATACATATTTTTCTTGAGCGGTGCAGAATTCGAAGAAGCCAAATACCTTGTGTACGATCGTGAATTTTATTTGAGACTCATCATTCAT